>NC_092291.1:9232826-9442826 GCF_036320965.1 Panulirus ornatus
CTCAGTGAGTCGTGCCGTTAGTGTCCACAGGGACTTGTATAATGTTGGAGCAGAGTGCAAAGTGGTTTATTGGCCGGGAATAAACATCCTAAGGAAATCATGGAATTAGGGTCTTGAGTTTGCCATAACAGAATGTTGTACCGCAACACGTTGAACGTGGCAATCGATATTTCTCGTTGGGGAGCAGTTAACACGACACCTTCAGCAAGGTATCCACAGATGAACATTACATCTTCAAGGGAGAAAGCTACTTTGTGACAAGCTTATGAGCATCTCGCTAGCTGCCACTTATCAACCATCTTCCTTGTGAGCCACTCGTCAGCCGCTAATCACAGACCGTCTTTTCGTGAGCCACTCATCCGTCGTTTCTCTGTAACTGTCTTCTCTTGTGACACATACACAAGCCGTCCCCTTATGAGCCACTCACTAACCTTCTTACCCTTTGAGGGTCACTCATTGATCGTCCTCTTGTAAGCCACCCACAAACCGTCTCATTGTGAGCCTCTTACTAACCGTCCCCTTGTGAGCCACTCACTAACCTTCCCATGGTGAGCTACTCACTAACCGTCACTCGTTAACTAACTCATCTCGAGCCACTCGTCACTCACCGGCAGACTCATGCCTTAAACAATACATTTGCTAAGTGTCAAACAAATACGAGTTCAGCTGATCTCGTCTCCAATAAGATAGAAAAATACCTCGTCTCAATTTCAACGATTTTTTTTTTCTTTTACTTATCACTCAACCCAAAATATATATGATAAAAGATAATTGTCGGTCTAAGATTCGCCGATGAATATTTAAAAAAAGAAAAATAGAACCGTAAGATCTGTAATCATGGCTGTTAATGATGATGGCAATAATGAGAAAATAGGCAGCTTTGGGGGATCTCAGGTGTGGCGGCTTTTTTTCTTTCTTTTTTTTTTATAATAGTCACCAGTTAGGATCAGCCAATCAGGACAGCGCAACGTCTCCCAATCAAAAACGCGCTTTGTCTGGACTTGGCGATGCGCTTAACAGGAAGCGTCTATGATAAGTAAATTATTTTTCCTCCTTTGGATGTGTTTTTTGAGGTTACATGAATTACGACGTTGTTGCAATAATATTCTTTAGTTACTTAATGCAGTTGTTGCTGGAAGAGTTGTGATTTATAGGTTTAATTGATTGAAAGTATATATATATATATATATATATATATATATATATATATATATATATATATATATATATGCGAACTGAGCTTATTTTCATTAAAAACGAAGGCTATGGAGCAAAAGATATTATAACGAAATGGCAGGCTAAGAAAGAGGGAGCAGAGTCCATAAGAAGAATAAAATGATCCTAGGATGATATTTTGTAGGTCATTTTCTCAGGAGAATATGATGCAGACTGACAGTTTTAGTGAAGAACATGTCTATGGTGGCTTAACCCTACGATATGCTCAGTAATACACAAAGTGATGTTGCCAGAAAGGAATGAGATACTTTAAGGTACATATAAAACAAATGAAGATGCAAAAGAAGAAAAAGACTTCTTAGCGAGAGAGAACATTTCCTCAGGACGTGCCCCATGGCAGAAAGGTAGACACAGTACCTCGAGCACAACGGTACGGCCTTTCAGTACGACGGCACGACCCTTGAGCACGGCGATATGATCCCTGAGCATGACTTTAACGACCTTTTTAAGCACGGCGCTACGAGCCTCAAGTATAATCACCTGGCCTCTGGCCCAGTCCTAGCTAAGGATCAGGTCAAAGATCGTTTCTTAGGGTCGCACTGAAGGAGTGAAGGAAGGACGCCATAACCATTCTTCAAGATGCAGTAGCAAGAGCGGAACAAAGGGGCTTGGCTTCCTCCTCAAGCTAAGATGAAAAGAAAATGACAAAGGCTCTGCTTGAATACCTCCTCGTTAAGGGTAAAGTTCAGCGATGTGGGGCAAATTGTATGATTTTATGGATTATTGTTTATGGAAGAGAATTTTTTTTTTACTCTTCATTATTGAATAGGCTAATTGCATTATTTCAATCTAACCAACACTGAGATGACTGGATAATAAGTGGATAACAATTATTGAGAATATGTATCTACATGATTATTTTATTTTTGTTTTCAAATATATTTCTGGTCCTTCTCAGCTATCAGGGAGATCAATCGGTAGATATTAAAAAGAAAAAAAAAATCCAGGATCACAGACGTTGTAAGATATATAAGAATGTATACAAATGTATTTGTCAGGATTCCTGTATTTCCCAATGTCTCGCGAATATCACGAAGTAGCACAGGCCTTCGAGCGAACGTGACGGTGATTGGTCAACGCCCTTGTCTCCACCCCCCTCCCCCCATTCCATATCTCGTTGGTCACATCGGTTTGAAAAATGAAATAAGTTTTGTGGTGATTAGTTGATCGTCCAATCTCGCCTTGGGATTTAGAGAGAGAGAGAGAGAGAGAGAGAGAGAGAGAGAGAGAGAGAGAGAGAGAGAGAGAGAGAGAGAGAGAGAGAGAAATTCGGTGTGCGGTGCGTGGTAGACAGCTGGACGATGAGATCATACGCCCAGCAATTTTCATTTGAATTTTGCCGTTGTAAACACTTACTCCTCAGAGTGGGATCCGGTGGTGCACACATTAGTAAATGTTTTTTTTTCTTTTCCAACGTTGATAAACAAGACAGTGGTGAAACTTCAACATCCATGAAATGAGGAAGGAAAATATTAGTATTGAATACTTAGACTTTAGAGACTTTTAACCTGCAAGTAAGACTTTAGGCTTTTGACGTGTAAGTGAACGCTGAAATGATGATTTATTGTCAGTCACTAATGCATAATTGTATTCATTTTTAAGTAAAAAAAAGGAGTCAATGTTCTTCTATTTTGTTGCAAAGATATACTCAAGTTCCTTAGGCTTGTACGGTATAGCTGCCTTTGTCTCCAATATTAGGCTGCGACATATGATAATATTGTGTTTATTCCTACCAACGTTAGAATGCGGATGCTCGAAATTATATTCTGGAACATGTGGATGAGAGTTGATTGACTGTGACTCAGTTTGTTTCATTGTACATGTAGCAGGGAAGGTAGGAGCACTGGGTTAATACAGTATGTTTTACTGGGATTAGCCGTTCTTTGCTAATCTAGACCAATTTCTGTTACCACTGTACATAGATTTTTTTTTCTCCCAGTTGTCCATGAAATTCGTTATATTTACTCATTTTCATTTTACTGGATATTATTTTGACACAAAAATTTTGTTTGCTTGTTTGTTTTTGGACAGAATTTCGTAAATCATTTGGGCTCTAGGCCTGTCGGACTATTCGGGTCATTTGAAGCCGTCACCGACATGGTATGTCCACCAATCGAAAAATTTTGAGCACCGATAAGCACTCAAAATAATATTCATAGCTTTGTACATACCTTCACGTCATACATGGCTTACGAAGAGGGGAAAAAAAATGAAATTCTGAAGACCCTCTGCTGAACACCTGTAGGCCTACATCATGAATAGATCATCCAGTATGTATCAATTTAACGCCAATCCTACGACCTCTTTCTGCCTAACCCTGACCCGGGTCGGGATGAAACGCTGGCAAATTATAGATCCATAGTTTTTTATGACCCCTACCCCACCTCCATCCCTGGCACATACCGTAACCACAGAGCAATCTCGTCCATAATGGAACTTTGAAGCATAATTACCAGATGAAACTCCTCAATTTGCTGTAGACCTTGGTTCAGCCGGACGGTTTCATTCGCTATGAAACCTTTCTTGTAAGTCAATGCTAAAACTTTGGACGCTTTTAGTTGCAGTGCTTCTTAGGGACGATAATGATAAAGGAAACCGTCCCAATAATGAAGAGTTTGATGTATCTGGGGAAGACTAGCCAACTTTAGCAGGATCAATAGTCAACAGTGTACTGTGCAACGATGATAAGGCACAAAAATCCTTTACAATAGGTTCTGTTCTGATCTCTCAACGTTGGTGTGGTCAATCGATTCGTACAGACCAATGATTCAGTGTGGCGAAAATCAAAATTGATATATATATATATATATATATATATATATATATATATATATATATATATATATATATATATATATATATATATATATATATATATATATATATATATATATATATATATATATATATATATATATATATATATATATATGTGTGTGTGAGTCAAGTATTGTTGGTAAGAGTGGTCATGGACGGGTGGTGGCGGTCATTTATTATCAATAACCTGCGCGTCACATACTAAAAGAAAATTGTATCTTTTCATGCAGTATTGATGTCCAGACTACCGTTTCTACCACCTCTCTCTCTCTCTCTCTCTCTCTCTCTCTCTATATATATATATATATATATATATATATATATATATATATATATATATATATATATATAATTATGGTAGCCGACATGGCAAGAACGATAACCTGCCTCCATCATGGACGTCTCGGATGAAATGAAAAGTGGAATGTATGATAAAAAGAATATAGAAATTAATTCAACCTCTTGTTAGTGACGGTGGACACATGAAGACAGCTCGTGAGATCAGTGGCCGAGATGTGTGTGTGTGTGTGTGTGTGTGTGTAAGTATTTTGCAGTGCAGGGAAAGAGTTTACGCTCGTGGAGCCCCATATGTATATGGAGATTCATATATGTAACTGTATGTGTGTGTCTCACTTGGACAGCATTCACCAACGCCTCTCTGACAACCCAACAGACACATATGCAACAGACCGTACAGCCAGACAGACAGAGACGCAAAGACGGTTACAGGCAAGTACTAGCGCGGGCGGTCGGGAGCCCCGGCAAGGCTCGTCCTACTCAATCCCTCCACACAGCCGACTCCCCGAGGCTACCGAGGGTGGGTAGGCCCCTGGGGGAAGATGGAGACTTAACCCTTCTTCCCTTTTATCTATAAGTGCTCCAGCCGGGGCCCTTGAGCACCTCCCCGCGAGCCATATTGTATATTCGTATCACTTTTGTTTATATTTGTTTACGGTTCGCGATACGATCGTCGTTCTGCGCAGATATCTGCCTTTGCCATTATTTTCTCTCATATATTTAGGTTTTCAGTTCAAGAAAAATAATGTAAATCTCATATTCTTAATTCTGTACAGTCTGTTGGCACCGTCAGTTTAAGTAAACAAACGATACAGGTGCATCACTGTGTGTGAAGTATTGCCAGAGTACAAAGGTTGAAAGAGAGGTTATTTTAGTTGACATTACATTTCGGTGATACATGCTATCTTCTCTTATCTGCTCATTATCTCTACTCTTATATCGTTCAGGATGCACCTTCATGGGATATTCACTCTCAGCTTTACCATTATTTAAAGTCGTATATTTCATATATTTGTTATTGTATCGTTTATATTTACTTACTAATGAACAAATGACACATCTCTTCCTGATGGAACGGAACCCACTCAGGGAGCCATCCATCCATGAATTGTCTATCGTTACTGTCATGATACAAGTTCAAGAATTTAGTTGAAGCTTCATTTCTTTCACGTGAAGATGCATCCATTTAAGGGTATATTTTTCCCCTCGAAAGTAAGACTGCTAACAATACAAATTGTAGAACTGAAAAACTATTAAGAGCAGAATGAAAAAAGAAGAAGCAAGCAGTATATAATCTAGACAACTTGTCTTTACGAAGTCTAACCATTAAGATTGTGTACTGGGACTCCTGTGGATAATCTGTTCTGTAATTACGTGTATTATTAATTCAACTTCCGTCAAATACGAACAGAAATCTTATTTCCACAGGAAGATATAAGTGATTGCCAGTATTCTCTGGGAGGCAGTTGTAACGGGTCATTAACAATATCCTCAGGCAATTTGCCAAGAAGTTGTTCCACCGGCGGAAATTTAATTCTGTTGAAAGGCCTAAAGAGCGCGTTTTCTATTATCGTTTTCTTAAAGTGTGGCCATTATGGGCGTGTGTGAGTGAGTTCGTTTCTCTTAACAGGTGGTGCGGTCTTTGGGTACGACGGTACGATCTGGATGATGGTTTGGCATTTGACGTAAAGGGTCAGGTCAAAGAACAGGCCACCTTACCTGAAGGTCGTACCGACGTGCTGTTTACCGATGGCGTCTTAGCTACGTCTCGTTCTTATATCTCCCCTGACGACGTGATCATTACACGAAAGTGCATTTGGGAACTTACTGTGTTTCACTTTCCTGTGGTTTTATGCGTATATATATATATATATATATATATATATATATATATATATATATATATATATATATATATTTATTCTTTTTTCTTTCATACTATTCGCCATTTCCCGTGATAGCGAGGTAGCGTTAAGAACAGAGGACTGGGCCTTTGAGGAAATATCCTCACCTAGCCCCCTTCCTTCTTCCTTCTTTTGGAAAATTAAGAAAAAAAAAAAAACTCGCTCGGCAGTTAATGTTAGCCTTACTTCCTGCTGTCTTATGCATCATCTAAGTGTATGAGGGGTCGACAGAACCACCCTTCACAACTTGCCAGTAGTTGCCTCCCCTCCCACCAGCTGGCGTACGATAGACAGCCAGCTGTACAGAACATAAAGAAATGAAAAATGAGAAAGTAGCAATAAAAAAAATACGATAGACGGGAGTGGGTGAATTGGAGGAGAAAAAATAAAGAAAGTGATCCATAACATGAGAAGGAACCGATGTAACAGGCAGCGAACAAACCACAGTAATAAGAGAGTGACAAGCCACAGGAGTGAGAGGTCGACTCCTTTGAGCACACGGGAATGTGCCTCGGTAAGCCACAGACAAAACTCGCACCCACAGAATACTGAACGACGTAACTCCTTTATATTGATTCAGAATATGACCAGTAGTGCTATCCAGCGACTCTCACTCACAGCCAAAGAAATAGTCACATCCCAGATTGAGCCTAAGATCGTCACTGATAACTGGAAAATCAATTCCACCGAAAAGTTTTACACACACGAATAAGTAAGATAGTGTTGTGGTCGCAAAGAGGCCACGAAAGGTCAGAAACGAAGGCTGAGGTGCTAAGCAAAGAGTCAGCAAACAAAATCAAGACAAAGGATGAATCATAAAGTTGAAAGTCGTAACCGTGTGAGTCGGTCGACCTGAAACAAATGACCGGTATTGCAGAAAACTGAACGACTTGTTACATAGAGATAATCAATAACGAGTAAATGAAATGTTACAAATACAAATTGATTATAGTTAAGATATTGGGGACTATTATTCTGGGTTGTTAATACAGTAAAGGTTAAGGTAGAGTAAGTTAGTACAAATTATAGTTCACTGGTTAGAATTACGATGTCGTAGCTTTAAGATACTGGTTCATTTAACTAAAGATAAGTTAGATTAGGTTAGAATGGGTTTAGTTAGATAATTTCGTTAGTTTGTTAGAATGGGTTTGGTTCGTTAAATAATTTCTTTAGATTTACGACAACGTAACTGCCTTTTTCTGCCATAGAAGCAGGATCGTAATAAATGAGGCATTAAGAGGAAGATTGACCCGAGACAGAAGCGTCACACAAGCAGTGTACTTAACAAGCAAAGACCAGACAAACAATCACAGTGCAAACAGGACCAAATCACGAAATAAGTCAAGCTCTGAGAACTGTGTCAAATCAGTAAACAAACAACTTCCACACTAGTGTAAATTCTTGATTGTTTACTTTGCATCTCGAGTTGATTCAGGGAATGAAACTTGCGTGAGTAAACTCCCGGACATATTCTTGATATCCAGAGGTGTTTATTATGTATTCTCCCAGAGGTACGTCATACCTGGAGGTGTTTCAGATTTATCGGTCGTGGTATTTAGCCTGACGATAACGATCTTGATAACCCTGGTAAGTGATAGGCCTAAAGTCCTGAACAACCAGCCAACCAGGCAACTATCGTGTCCACTTCCACCTTGACACACAAAGGGTTTTCTTCCATCGCTCGCGAGTTAGTAAAAGTCATTATTACACTAGCATCGTCTGAAATACCTCAGACCTTGAACATTTTGTTATATTTATTTATTTAATTTTTTGTTGTTGTTGTTATTGCTGTGTATTTGTATTCCTTCACTTTTTTCCCGTTCGTCCTCACCGACATGGCTAACACAGCAATGAAAGGGTCAAAACGCTAGTCGAACCTCGAGCCGTCATACCACAAAGCAGGAATCTAACAGCAACAAAGAACCAGCGAGACGTAAAGCCTTACGCCATCAACAAAGGACCAGCCTACTGAAAGTCAGACTCGCAGAAACAAAAAAGAAAAGGCATGAAAAAAAGAAGAAATGTACAGAAGCCACAGCGTCGTCGACTGGAGTGGATGACGCAGCGGAAGGGATGGAGGTTTTATTCTTATTTTTTTCTTAGGGTTGAGGAGGTGGAAGCCAGCGGGGGTGGGGGAATGGGGGGGGGGGGGGGTGACACGGTCCTGTTGAGCAGGGGGGAGGACGCCCCACCACTGCCTGTCACCACCTCTAAGACGCCCCTTTTCCCCCTCCCACCGAGAATGCACAGCTCTGGAACGACAGGAGCTGTGCAGTCATATTGGACCATCCATAGATAAGCTCCAGTCGTTGTCGGAAAGTTGTTAGACTTGGCTAGGGTTCTTAAACCCGCGGCTGATCACCCACAGCGGACGCTCAGTACGGCGACCGAGAACATACCGGACGCTCAGTACGGAGACCGAGAACGTAGCGGACACTCATGTACGGAGACCGAGAACGTACCGGACTCTCAGTACGGAGACCGAGAACGTAGCGGACACTCAGTACGGACACCGAGAACGTAGTGGACACTCACGTACGGACACCGAGAACGTAGCGGACACTCACGTACGGACACCGAGAACGTAGTGGACACTCACGTACGGACACCGAGAACGTACATCCTTGACGGACACCCAGAAGGGATTCTTGAGTGGGATTTCCCCCCCCATTAGCAGATACCCACGACCTAGGTCTACCTACTCAGTGCCATTTAGGGGTCCTAAAACTCCACCGCATCCCATTTTCTATCCTAGCTCCGGCGCGTCGTCACCATGTATAAAAGCTGGAGGCTACGTGGGTAATCCTTCATCGAATATAATGAAACATCCCTAGCTATAATGAATAGTGGGGGGGTGTCATGGGTATAATGAACGTGTCGAGGGCATAATGAATGTGACATGGGGTTAATGAATGGGTCGTGAATATAATGAATGGGTAGGTGGTATAATAAATGGATCGTGAATATAATGAATGGGTGACCCGTGACCTCGCGGTTTCGTTCGGTTAAAAGAGCAGCGGATCCGTATGGCCATGACGGTGGATCACACAAGATCCTCGCCACAGAGAACCTTGCACCTCTGCCTGTAATGAGAGACACATCAGTGATGTGGAGAAGTTGGTCAGGGGTCATGACCCCACACCCCCGTCCAGAGCACCCCGGGCGTTGTGCTAACCACGGCTAACGATTGTTCCATAACCAGCTTTGAAAGGCTTCCCCCCAAATTGTCCGCTCGCTGATTGCCACGAATCGCCCTCAAACCAGAACATCAGAGGGATGTAAATGGTGGCAGTTTTAATCCCCAAAGACGAAGTGAATCGCACGGTCGAAAATTTAATTATATGGAAATTAATGGTTCAGAAAACGGGAATGCTGCTACATAGACTCCATGAAGTTTCAGTCTAATATATTCATATATTCTTAGTCTCTAGTGTAGATACGTACTTCAAATTTATCTAAAATCGTGTTAAACATTTTTGTATGAATTGGGCAGAGAGGATATTTGAAAAACAGCTGGATACTCGTTTCGTGACTTGAAACATCAGAGTTTATAAGAAATTTGAACAAATATTGAAGTCATTCCGAAAGCGGTGAATGAAACAAAAACAAAAAAAATTACAAAAAAAAAAGAGGTGAATGATGATAGCAGGTGGCGAAAGTTTTAAAATGAATGATCGAGACAGATATCCGGTGAAATTTAAGTTTAGAATTATATAAATATTTCTTCCGAGTTTGATGTTAGTAAAAGCCTTCATAAACATTTTCATGGTGGGACCTTACACACACACACACGCGCGCGTCATTGATATATTCAGTGTCCAATGAATGAATTAAGGAACTTGTGATGGCAAGACCAGAGTGAATAATGGCAACAGTGGAGGCCAGACACGTGTTCGTATTTACAGAGTAACACCGAAGTCTCACACGTCCGACCAGAAGAATGTTCAAATGACAGTCTCGAACCATTGTTATTTGTACCGCGCCTCACGCCCCGACGTGCGCCGGGGAGACTGTTTTATCTATTCTCGTTGATCATTATTTTATCAGTTGTGTATGTCTGAGCATATGAGAGGAAATGAGAGATGCGAGAGACAGAGAGGGACAATGTGGAGAGATTGGGGGTTTGGAAGACAAGGGGCGGAAAGTTCGGGGCTGAAAGGTGGGGAGGGAGGGGTGTGGCAGCAAAAGATGGGGAGAAAGCGGGGGTGGCAACAAGAGGTGGGGAGAAAGTGGGCGTCGGGACAAGGGGTGAGGAGACAAAGAGTGGATAAAACGGTAGCGGAGAGAAAGATATAAACAAATAAAGGGTAGGGATACGCTGGGAAGACAGAGGTGTAGAAACAGACAGTGTTTAGGAACAGATAAGACAGGTTGTCGGGAGACATGATATTATGGACCAGGGGAGTGGACAGAAGCAAACAAGGGGCAGGGAGAGGGACACAAAAGAGACGGAAACCCATAAGGTAACCGCGCCATCCCTAGCCTAGCCCTACGAGAGGGAGAGAAAGTTTTAGCGACATAAACGTTACCTCAACAATAGAAATACTCATCGGGTTGAGCCTGAGATGTCTCTCGCCGTTCCTCCTTGCGGTAAAAAATAATAAATAAAAATCTGTTTGGGTTTGGTGAGGAGGTCTGGTCTGTCCACTCCACCCGCCTCAGTCACTAGCTGATAGCAACAGTCTCCGTGCACTAGACAGCTGGTCACGGGTGTCCCGGGAGTGATGAAGAGCGGGGGTGAGTGGTGGTGTCATTATTTAGCTCTTGATTATATCGTCTGAGTAAAGGATTTCTCATACTGAGAGTATCATTACTAATATCAGTCTGAGATTGAATCATGCAAGTGTGATTCCATATACATGAAAGTAACATGGAACTGGGGTTTAACATACTTGAAGGCCAAACACACACACACACACACACACACACACGTTTGTAACTGGTGTGGTGTTGCCAGACTCCTAATGCTTGTAGTTACACCGAAATATCACCTTAGTTGATGCTTCATCATCGTCACTCCTCGAAAAGAGAGTATAGTCTCGTCGGGGAACTCCTGATTCGAAAGATGTCCATCACTTTCTCAGCTTCTGATTGTAGCGCACCCTCAAAGCGTCAAGGTCCCTATGAAAAAGAAAGTCTTGAAATTATATTCATTACGTATCTGACCTTTCACTGATTTACTTTCTTGTATGTAATCATATGAACAAAAGCTTCAGTCATAAACCATCAAAGGCACGGAACATGTTTACTTGGGTATTTAACAAAATTCTGGTAATCACCAGCCGTTTTCTTTAGCCTCAACTGCGGACTTAGAATCTTAATTGGAAAACATGGAATATCATCTGCTTATCTTTTTTTTTTTTCCCTTTGAACCCGGAAATTGTTCGTTTCAATATGGCTAAAAGCACCATTAATCATGTTGTATCAAAATAATGGTTTGTGCTTCACGAATAGACATACTAAGGTCATTCAGTGTTCCTCATACGAACTGTCGTTTGTGTACTTTGGGATATACGTATTTTGATTATGGTATCTACTTATAAAACATTTATAATGTGCTAAATACAATGTCGTGAGAAAAAGTTTGATTTGAACTCCTTGAGAATCAGGTTGGAAAAAGCCAGGCCATCCTACCCAAAAGGTCATACGTCTTGCAAAAGCGATTAAACTCATGTTTTATATAATCATCATTGTTTCTATTATATTGCTACAGTTCGATTCTTTTACTTTTGTGGTGTTCAGGAGGTTAGGTAAATACTTGAGTCAAGTGTGTAGAGTCAAGTGCAGTTTATGGCAACAGTCTTGTGTAGGCGTAGGAAACGCTGTGCTTGGAAGCCTATCCCGAGTTGATGAGGGAGTTTCCAATCTTGTGTAGGTGTTGGGAGGAACGCCATCTTGGAAGGAAGCCTAGCCCGGGTTGGTGAGGGGGGGTCCCCAGTCTTGTGTACGTGGAGGGAGGAACGCCATGCTTGGAAGCCTAGCAACAGTCCAGTACAGCCAGTAGTAATACTGGGCCAGGGTCACTGCTGTTCACCTGGTGTGTTGGGGATGTCTTTGTCAGTGAGCTGTCGTGTCTGCGTCTTGGTCTGTCTCTCTGTGGGATCTGTATCCGTCTGTTTTTCTGTTGTTTTTATGTTGAATTTCCTGGAGTCAGAACAGACGCCATATTTTTGTGTGTGTGTGTTTGTCTGCATATGTGTCTGTGATGTCTGTTTACGATTTGTCGTCTGGGATCCGTGGTTTTTGTCTGTGTTTAGGATTTGTCTTCCGTCATGTCAGTGGTTAGAATATATATATATATATATATATATATATATATATATATATATATATATATATATATATATATACATTTGTATGTGTTGCAGATTTGTTTGGATTTGTGTATATATCGTCTTTGTTTTTGATGTTTGCCGATGTCACGTATGTGTGTATTCTATTTTTGTTACTCTTCTGTACTTGCTGTACTTGCGTTGAGTCTTCATCCACAGATCTGTATTTTCTCCTTTATCTGCATCTGGGTCTGCCCATGACTGGCCGGGGTTTGTAGCATTATCTGTGTCACCGTAGGAAACCTGACAGTGTTCCCTCCCAGCTGGGTGTGCACCAGTCTAGTAGGGTACACACGCCTTGTGAGTGTATGTCACAGATCACATGCTATGGTCTTTGTTTGCGCTCTTTTCATGTCTACGTCTGTTAAGTCTTGAGCCGCGAGTATTGTCATTGTCGATGTCTGTGTGTTATGGGTGTATGTTCAGCTCTTAAAGAAATATGAAGTATACCCAAGATCGACAATTTATCATATTTCATGTAGTTTATATATGTGTTTTATGGTTATACGTGTCTATCTGTTACTATGATTAGTATGTGTCTGTGGGTTACCGCTGTGCATATGTCTCAGTCCGTAAGGCGCAATGAGCCATTTTTTTTTTTCCGGCGACTGTCTTACTGTGGTACCCCACCTCCGCCCGGACTCATGGCTCATGGCCGCCGTCCCCTTTCGGTGTGGTTCGTCCGATGATAATTCATTTTTCTCGTTGCTTCCCTGGGTTTCCATAGACGATTATCCCTCATCTGATTATTTCCATTTTTGCTTCTATTTTAAGCAACTGTTTACTTTTCTGTGTGATTCCCCCAAAATTTTCCCTCAGTTCTAATCTCAATATTTCCCCATCCCATCGATTCTATTTAAGTATTCATCCCCTTTAAACGCTTCTGAGAAGGCTGAGCGTCTCACAAGAAAGCTCTCTTACCTACATCATCATACATAAACGGCCGTGTCTACACCTTCGTCAGGAGTAAAGTGTATGATATAATGCAATGATATTCATACCTAGTGGAGGATGGTTGGTTATTAACGCTTCAAAGCCTTATCAAACTGCCAGGTTCTTTAAGGCCGTCAACGTTATGATAACTGATAGAAAATCTTTAAACACCTTCAGGTGTTCGGGTTCATACGAAATATTCGCCGCTCTTACAGCAAAAATCAAAATCAAGATCATTCTAGGACTATACACGTTCTCACCTCATACATGGCTCTCGAAACCTCATATGTGAGTGATTACTATTTGTGTGTTACGTAGCGAGTTTTAACACTCATGTTGACCCCCGTCTCTTGTTATATATATGTGTGCCATGTTTTCCTTCATTTATGTGTACACAAATACACACGCACACACCCCCTACCCGAGCCAGGTGTAAAATGAAAAAAATAGGCACTGGTGTATTGGATTTAGGAAGCCATTCACAGCTGAAAACACGTAATTGAGGTACTACAGATATTACAGAGCTGAGAGGTCGTGATATTATTAGCGAGTTAACAAATCATAAAAGAGCTTAAGGTCAAAGTGGACTGAATATTTCCACGCTGTGGATAAGCACGTGTGTGTGTGTGTGTGTGTGTGTGTGTGTGTGTGTGTGTGTAAATATCCATCACTTCAAGCCTGACGTGGGCTCTTGTCAACGACAGTTCGTTCAGTGTTGGCACAGGTCAGGTGTGTGTGTACTCGGGGCGCCATTAGTGGCGCTGGTTGGGTATGTGTTCTCGGGGGTGCCCATTACTGACACAGATTGGACCACGTATGACTGTAAATGTAAAGGATCATTTTGATGGATATGTGTGTGTGTGTGTGTGTGTGTGTGTGTGTGTGTGTGAAGATCTTTTTTCTTCTTGAAACCTCATGGTTGGTTGGTCGGTTATTTGGGATTTAGAACTATCAACTGCCAGGGTCATTAAGGCCATGAGCGTCCTTCAGATATGCAAAAGTAATTCTAAGACCGTAAATGCTATCAGTATGTGTATAGCCCAGAGAACTAAGTGTAATCATAATGTATGATGACTATGGAAGGAATGCTATTTAACGGTAATTATTCCACTTCCATTTTCAAGTCTTTTCCTTGGCCTTATTATGTGTATGCTTTCCATAACATTTACTTCCACCTGTTTCTGTAAATCCTTATTTTGTTTTCAAAACCAGTATTCCACCGTGCTTTTTCAAATGAAATTGATATTAGGATCGTCTGACATTTGTATTTTTCAAATGATGATTATAATAACAATATTGATAATTGAGAAGACCATTCCTTTTTAGTTTTAACTTAGATACCCTCTATTTTTGTATATCATTCCATATATATATATATATATATATATATATATATATATATATATATATATATATATATATATATATATTATATATATATTACACATATTCGCCATTTCCTGCATTAGCGAGGTAGCGTCAAGAGGACTGAGCCTTAGAGTGAAAATCCTCACGTGGCCCCCTTCTCTGTTCCTTCTTTTGGAAAAGTAAAAGCTGGAGGGAAGGGTTTCCAGACCCCCCTCCCTCCCATATATATATATATATTCTGTAGTAACTCACCGGAGTCGTTCACGGTACGGGTAAAGCCTCTCTCATCACCATTGTCCGGTGTGTTCCTACCACACCCCGTGGACACGTCGGCTTTATCGCACACGCTGCTTCAGTATCTTCTAGATTGAACATATCATACCGCCAGGCACTCCCTAGACCTTCCCAGGATGCCCCTTCAGCGGCGGACTTCGTTCTGGCCCAGATGATGGCGGCTAGAAGTAGGGTTCTGGTTCAGATGGTGGCAGCTGGAGAGGGGCTTTGGGTTAGATGATGGCATTGTGAAGGGTTCTGGCCAGGATGACAGATGGAAGGGTCCTGGCCCAGATAATGGCAGCCTGAAGGGCTCTCTCCAAGACGATGACAGCTTTTGAGCAAGTGTCACTTCAGCCGCGCGCGGCAGGTCCTCAGTCCTCGGGTAACAGCGCCATAATAGAAAAAAAAAAAAAAATAACTCGGAACTGAGTTACGTATCCCAGCACCATCTCCGGTAACTGACTGCCTGGCCACTCCCTCATGGTGCCCCTGAGTCCCAGAATCACTGACAAATAAAAAGAGAGGTAAAAAAAATGAGGTAGTTTTAATGTCTGAATGCCAGCAATCAAGGCGACGTTAGGGCCTGACAGAAGAAAAACATCGTATTTCTATAACCTCGGATGAAGGGGAAACTATCCTTTTTTTATGCAAATTCTTGCAATTCTGCGTTCCACTGAATTCATTAAGAAAACGAGTGTGTAGTTTAACTCTCTGACATATCAAACCTCAATATATAAATTGATATTATTAGAACTGATGTTTAAACACGGTGTTCGTTAACTCAAGTTAGATAACAAGCCTAGCTCTTCGATATATAAAATGAAAGTAATAGTTTTAGCTTTCAGCCCAGCAAAAACAGGTCTCCAGCATATTTCAAGATGTTTTAAGTAACATACATGCTGATATTTAGTAAGAAAAATGTAATTTACCGTTAGCTCTCATTTAACAATATACATATCAATATAGTCTTTAAAACAAAAAATGAAATCATGTAAATATATTAACTGAGCTTCGTCTCAATGTCGTCAGTAAAAGAAAGATTTAAACTTGTCTAATGATAAATTCTAATGAAGGAAAAACAATTAGTGTAAGGGGCACAGTAAGGAGAGCAATGCCGTGATACAAAATATATTGCTAACTAAACGATACAAATTAACACAAACAACTCAGCTGATTTTTTTTCACATTACTGTCCACATGACTCATTAATGAATAAGTATAGACGAAGATAGACATTTAACATGTTCTCAGCTGAGCTCTGGTAACTTTATGGAAATCTAGATTTATCAGAATTCTCGAAAGGTGACATTCATAGATTCACTTTGAGGTCTGTTTGCAAACATCGAGTTATCACAGTTAAACACTGCAAAACCATAAAACGAGAGATAACACCGTCCCGTAAACAAATAAGGATGAAATTAGGTGTGGTATGTCGACAATTAACGTCAAGATAAAGCCAGTGCGATGCTTTCAGTAAGTTCCCTTCGATATGGTTAATATGACACACACCAAAGATGTTGACCTTGAATATCTGAAAGTACTTTTGTGTAATGATTCATCGATGCGCGCCGCCGTGGGAAAAGAATTAATAAATCGATAAGTTGTCACCTACCCTAAGATAGATAACTTCTATGTTCGAAACGACAGAATATTATCCGAAAATTACCCATAAATTTCTTTCTTAGTTCTGTATAACAACTACAGTTTTATTCTTAATCTGGAGTGTCATATGGAAACTCGTCTGAGATTTTGATATACGCGCAACACTTGCAGTGAGTCGAAGGAAACGGGAATGTAAACACAGTAGAAATCATATACAGCTGGCTTAACGACCAGTCAGTAGTCGATACCCATAACGTTTGGGATCGTTTCTAACCAATCCCGCCCACTCAGCAGCGGGGAAACCCTGCCATCAGCTGGATCACCCATTTGCCGTCTCCATACCGCCAGGTTCTTGCCAGTTAGGGCTGTGGCACCGAGCTGGGTATATAGAGTCGTACCTTTAGTACAAGTTAAAGCTGAGTGTTTGTTATTCCTCGTCCTCCATAGTGTTATTTGTTCACGATGTCGCCCAGCGTGTGTGGATGGTCGTAAGTATGTGAACAACTTTCGCGCCTAATGCTTTTGTAGTTTATATTTGATATATGTATTTTACGAAGGGTGGTCTTAGAATTATCTTGAGCGCTAGAGGTAAGTGTACTAGTTTTTCAAGCAGTGGTTGCAAATTGAAGTTGACGGCCTTAATGACCCCCCGGCGGACGATAGGCCTAGGACCCAAATAACTGCTAACTATATTTTACTCGAATTTATCGTGACAGTTATATTCCTTTCGTGGTCTTTATACATCAGTATGGCATTTAGCGTGTACACTCATTCTTTTTACAAAAGTAATTATTATTATTATTATTATTATTATTATTATTATTATTATTATTATTATTACTACTACTACTACTACTGCTAGTAATATTACTGAGACTAGCTGATCAATGTGCCCTTTGTTACATGACTGAAAATTCGTCTTTTTAGAATGAATTCCTTGAGATTAATGTCCATGATATGATAAGAAAGATATGATCCTGATATATATATATATATATATATATATATATATATATATATATATATATATATATATATATATATATATATATGTGTGTGTGTGAGAGAGAGAGAGAAATAAGGAAAAACGAAATGGAAAGTTTTCGTTCAGAATTACATGTTGTCCTCGTCATGAGTGGCTGGAGGTAGTAATTACGATGAACTTAAGAATACGTTTGCAACAATAGACTGTTAGGTGCTGTAATTTGGAAATTGGTGTGTCTGAATGTGTTTTGCCGACTTGTTTGCGTCCAGGGATACGAAGAGCTCCGAGAGAACCTATCTTACATTTTAGGGACACTTTAAATCACAAATGCCAAAAGTAATTTTTCCACGCTGCCGTAATTCCTGTATATTTGTTCGATAAAGGTACATACTAAATCCTGTAAGAAGGAATAAAGGATTATTTTGGGAGGCAACGGTGTGCGTAACCCTAGCCGACGGGCGTAGCACCACAACCTTACGTGAATTTTGCGTCAGATATATAACCCTGTACGTAACTTTATGTAGTGTGAAGGTAGATGTAGAATGCCAGAGCGACACCTTACAACCAAGAATGCGTTAATGCCCTCCCTAAACTCCCCCTAGGAAGTTATCTCCGGCGGGAGAATTTAGAGAATTCATTTGTGGGAATCCGACAACGTCGGGGCTTCCGTAAAAGGTAGGGTAGGCTAGGCTGGCGAAATTACGGTAATTGTTTATGAAAATTTCTCTCGCTTACGAAGTCGTTGAAATTTATTTTGTAAAGTTCATATACTTCTTTAATTGGTTTATCAGAAAAACGTTAATGAAAACACCTTATTATAGGTACTGTTGTCGTGTATAGGAATATATATATATATATATATATATATATATATATATATATATATATATATATATATATATATATATATATATTGCGTCCCCGCTACAGATAGCCACGCTGGAAACGTCTGGCTACATAGGCGTTCACGCAGTATAGGTGTGCACGTCAAAGAGACGCCCATGCCACCAAGACGCCCACGTTACAGAGGTGTATTACACTACAGAGAAGTCCTTGCTACAAAGGTGTCCAGTAGTCGTTGATTAAGTAACAACAGTGACGCGTTGGAGGACGGCATGACAGATGCCTTGTTTGTGGTGGGTGTGACAGGCATAACAATTGCCAGTTGGCAGACCCAACCTAAGCCGCTCTTAAAAAAAACAACAACACCTGACTAGAACACCCATACAACCTTTAAAGCATCTCTAGAACCCATAGATCTGACTGTTGTACTGTATGAAAAATGAATAACAAGTTTTATTTATGTGTACCAGGCTGTGAAATAAGTGATGAGAAGAATCTAATTGGAATAGGCTTTGTCTAACTGCCTGGTTAAAACTCGAAGGAAAGAAAATGCAATATATTTAGCACAAGGAGATATGTGTGGGTTAGGCTCTAAAAAAGATGAGGTGATACAGACTAGGATGAAATGGGACTCGAAACGGATAGCCTGAGAATTGACGAGAGAAGATTGGTGTGTGGAGGGCATAATATGCAAATATTGCGTCACGGCAGCCTACTTATGGATAATAAAAAAACACATATTCCTGACATAAAGAGATAAGAGGTAGGAACCCAAGGGATAGGCCTAATGTGAAGGAGTCTCGGGCCTGAATGGATAAGTACGGTATAGTCCTAGCTAAAATTACGATGCCAGTTCCCTTTTCCAAGCGAGGATATTCGACAAGCTGAAGGAGAGAGAGAGAGAGACCTTGTGTTGAAAAGAGGAGGTAAGAAATAAGCTGGTAGGCCTAGCATGTGAGGCCTAACGTTGGCAGAGCAGACCTGAATCAATAAATGGACCAGACCTCACCACCATTGCACAATGAAGACCCGAGTGCAAGGCTTTGTTGATCAAGACAAAACATCCTCTTCCCTCTCGTAAATAACGATGAAAGTTTATGAAACCTGATCAAAACAAATATGAATAAATAAAGCCGGGATGTGTCAGCGGCGTGAATATAATTAGACAAAGTGCGCCAGGCCTGCCTATACCGCCGTAAGACAGCCCTAAGCCTAACCTCAAAAATATACGAGGCAGAATTATAGGTTGGAGGAGAATACGTGGGGGTGCGCGGCCGGATGTGCGCCCTCCTACATCGCCATCAAGAAACATAAAAACTTGCTTACTGTAAACGTACTTGATGTGCCTCAGATCCCCATAAATTACACCATAAAAAAATTCTGAGGGTTAAATGGATAAATGTCCTCCATTTGCAAGTAAATTCTTCAGTTAAATTCCGTCCCTAATGTACCCAAAAGAGGACTATGTAGCCTACGATTATATAATTCGGGGAGGCTAGGGTGGAGGCTTGTATCGAGTTCATTGACCTTTTCCACCCGGACTGATAGAAGAGATAAGGAAGTTCTGCGACCGTACACAAGCCTCTTCCTCTTGAAGCTTCTTTACTCGTGCAACATAAGGTCATCATCAGCTTTAAGGGGAGGCAGAGACGGGGTTTCTTTGTTTCCTTGGAGATCTGTCCTGCGCTCCTGGAGTTGGTCTTCATCCTCGTCACGTAGAAAAATTTACGTAACCTTGGGGAAGATGCCAACACACCAATATTTCTTCGGCCACGGGGCTTGGCAGGGTTGAACCAGACACCTTTAGGCCTATTGACAGCTGAGCGTCGGCCAAGTCCCGGCGTGTCTGGGGTTGCATCGTTGAGCCTCAAAGATGTCTATTGCAAAGAAAACGTATCCTTAATGTTACTATCATTACTATGGCGTTAATAATAGTACTGTTGATTCGAAATGTTAAGAAAGAAACATCAAGAAAGTATTTTTTGAGTATTTTCCTTCTGTGAAAATCTGTGGTTGCAATAATAACCTGTCGAGGATATAAACAAAGGCCCATAATTTACGCGTGAAAAACTTTTTCTCATGAATCGCTACGAAATTTTGCTCTTCTTATACCATTTATGTATATGAATATATTGCCAACTTCCATAGAAATTACGGTTGATAGATTTCTGTTTAATGAATCTTCCTGTAGGGTGGGTGACTCCGTGACACTAAGATGACTTTGAGGGTTGAGGAAGCGGCCGTACCCTGCCAGCTCAGCCGCTCAGCACAGGCAATGCCTACGGCCGCTAAATTATTTTATTTATAGTGTCTCATATCATAAGACTTCGTCCTTGCTTATATAACGTTCTGGTTTTTAGCCCTACTGGCTGAGGTAAGCTTTTGTCTGTCATTTCTATATATTTTTTTTACCAATACAGAATATGCCTACCCATACAATTTCACTCGAGAACTTAGTAGTGTTCGTGAGCTGAATAATTCATGAGCTTTGTTCAGATGGCGGCGATTCTGCAATTGCCAGAGCTCAACTTGTCAGTTCTGGTAGGCTTACAGACGTCTTGGTCTGTATCCTACTTGGACATCATCTTCCTGTCGTAGGCCTATCAGGTTAGGCCCCAATATTCATAGCTAATCCTTATACTAAGGCCAGTTTCCATCTTTGAGCAGGAAAAAAAAAACTAAACCAATGAATTACGTAATATCCCGCCATCGTTTTTTCTGGTGTCCTCTTTTTTTTAACAACTGCTAACAGGGAACAGATCCGGCGATACGCTGGACAGAAATATTATGGCCCAAACTTTTCAAAGGGTTTGGTTGTTTACGTTTCAGGGGCCGGGCTCTCATATTTATCACAAAATATGATATAGGTTTACACAAACGGCGGGACCAGTGTAGTCCTCTCTCTCTCTCTCTCTCTCTCTCTCTCTCTCTCTCTCTCTCTCTCTCTAGCGGGGCGAGGGTAGTGGCCACACAAGGTTGATGACCGAGGCATAGAGAGTCATGGATGGCCGATGGGATCTACGGATTTCCCGCTCCCGCTGGCTCCTGCAGTGTGATGCTCCGCTGTGATATTGGGAAGTTTTGTCTCGCCAGATAAGGTCTGCGTGGGCTGTGTGGCTCCGGCAGGAAGTGTGTTTGTGTAAAGTGGAGCACGGTGCGCGGGTAGACCCACCACACGTGACTTTGAAAAAAAAAAAAAAAAGGATGGTGGAGTAAGAAGAATTTGGCGGGAGTTAGAAATGTTGCTGGCTTGGAGGAAAGAGTATACATTAAGTTCGTCATATGCGTTTGACGTGAGTGATACGGATTCCTTTGTTTATCAATGCATCAACTGATACCCGTTGAATTCAGAGCGTACCGAATGGGGTTGTTCAGACCGCTGTACGGAGGAGGCGGAAATGGCTGTAAGATGAGGACAGCACACAAGCTGGGAACAAATTTCCGTTTTGTATGTTTAACTTATGGCGTAGATTTTGCTTGGAGACTTTTACTTGTTGATTGCCATTGATTTCAACAACACCTGTATATATCGTTGGTAGATTAGGAAGGATAAGTGGTAAGGTGGTAGACAAATTCATACATCCAATATGACGCTCGATATGGATTCTGGCTTAATATCCATTAAGTGTTGATGGTCATTTACTTAACAGTATACATGCCGTTATCCGTTAACGGCCATTAAATCCAACGGTATACATGAGAAGGGATCAGTTTACGAGGAGCTGTTTTAGGTTAGCGGGTGGTAGTGGCGGAGAGAGAGAGAGAGAGAGAGAGAGAGAGAGAGAGAGAGAGAGAGAGAGAGAGAGAGAGAGTCAGCCCATTCGACAGAGCTAATGGAATGGCGGGCGTTCTTGGAACTACTACAGAGAGGGATGGGTAGTTTCTGGAGAAAGTGGTGGTGATTTTTACGCTGCTGTAGCGGGGGTGTTGGTTGGAGGCTTGTAACAGCAGGGGAGGTGGTGTAGGTCGGCATATAGCAAGGGTCGTCTCCTTACCTTCCTCTACATGAATAAAGCTTTTGAAAATTAGATGACCTTCTGCGCCCCCTGGCGGTCAGCCGGGCCCAGGGTCGTGTCCGTCCTGGAGCACCTTGACTCGGACCGCCGGCGACGCTGCAGCAGGCCGGCGTCTCGGGGGCTGATGCTAAACAGGAAGGGAAGGAAGGAAGGCGGGGGCATATCCCACCCGTATCGCCAGGGTGGATGTGACAGGCTTGTAGGTAGGCAGACACAGCGGCGCGGCGCGGAGTCCTTGCGAGGAGCTTCGCTTCCCAGAGCAGTGCCTTCCAGTTGGCACTAGAGCATATCTTCCCCTGGCACTCTTCCTCTCAGCACTCCCTAGCACTTACCCTCTTCTTGAGCCTCCCGTGGCATTGACCTGCCCGTGTGTCATTAACCTCCCGTAGGCACCCTCCTCTCCTTGGCACCCTTTCCCCTGGCATCCCCCCCTCTCCCAGTACCCTATAGCCAGCCTTGGCACTACTCGGTCCTTCTCTTGGCACTTTCCCCTGACCCTGGCAGTCCTCCTGTTCCTCCCTCTCTCCCAGCAACACAAGACCTGGCAACACTACGCTGTTGCCTGTGGTGTTCCAGCCACAACACGCCTCACGGGGGTAGGGTCTTCCCGTGGGGGGATATGACGGTGCTGGTGGGGCCCGGGCAGGGGAGGCCAGAGTTAAGATGACATATCTTCAGGTCTGTGGGGAGGAGGACTTTGGGGGACTGCAAACTACAGGGATGTAGAGAGGGCTGTTAAGATACCCCAGGTCTGTGGGGAGGAGTTATGAAGACCCCAGGTCTGTGGGGAGGAGTTATGAAGACCCCAGGTCTATGGGGAGTTATGAAGACCCCAGGTCTGTGGGGAGGAGTTATGAAGAACCCAGGTCTGTGGGGAGGAGTTATGAAGACCCCAGGTCTGTGGGGAGGAGTCATGAAGACCATAGGTCCCTTGAGAGGGCTGCTAGAGACCATAGGTCTGTGAGAACTGCGAGAGACCACACATCTCTGGGGAGGTCTGGAAGAGATCATTGGTGTGCGAAGACCGCTATAAATCACAGGTCTCTGGGGAAGGCTGCTAGAGACAGGTCCTTGAGAAGGGTTGCTAGAGACCACAGGTCTCTGAGGAGCGCTATTAGGGATCACAAGAGGTTCTCAGGCCAGAGCTGCAAGTGACTAAAGCGGAGCTGTGTAGTAATTTTAGGCCTAGTACGAGGTGGCCTAGGACTAGAGGTCGTCTTAGGTCACTCAGTCGTCCTGGGACGTTCGGTTCGTCTCAGGACGCTCGCTCGTCCCAGGTCAATCACTCGTCCCAGATCGTTTCGTTCCGGCTCAAAGCGTCTTGGGAGCACCCGCCGTGGACATTTCCTGATCACATAGCATTTCTCTGATAGCATTGTAAGCTGGAGAGTCAACACGGGCGAGTGTTGGGGAAATACCATGTTGTGAGTGAGCGCGTCACCGGGTTTGTTCCGACCTGGCTTCATGACACGCGAAGCATGTTCCGAAGTGTCTCGTTGTTCAAGACACGCGAAGCATGTTCCCAAGCGGCTATTGGTTCATCATACGGGAAGTATGTTCCGTAGAGGCTCGTGGTTCATGACACGAGAAGCATGTTCCGATTTCGCTCGAGAGTGTAGCTGCTATTGTCAATCATATAAGATACCTCTTATATATTTAGTATTATACTATTTTGCCATGTATGTTTATATATTCTTATAATTTAATGCCACTGGGTTGTCGCTCGGGACTTGGCTCGGGGCTTCGGAGTATATGAAGCTGTCCTGACCTCTATACCTTCACAAATTGTATCATCCTGTGTGTGTGTGTGTCTGTAACGAGGAACTGGAGTGTACTGTCAGTGAATGTATTTAAAACTTTCTCGACCGTGTATGTGTTCGTAGTCTGATCAGTTGCGTTGCTTAAGAAGTTTAAGAAAGTTGAACCCACAAGACCTGCACGGGAATCCATAGCTTGTTGGTGAACGTTCTTGGGGCTTGTAGGGTTACTGGGAGAGTGTCATGTTACCTGTCGTCCGTCGAAGATGGTGTGACGGAGATAAATTAATCTTAGTTTCCGCTGTTTCTCCGTCAGCTCAAGCTTGTAGGCCCGGTGAGCTTCCCTGATGAGCCAGACAGTTGATTTAATCACTGGCATGACTCCAGCGTTATTTTTTTTTTTAGTCTTCGTGGACGCCGTCGAGACATTCCTTTTCAGATGTTACCGTTTTTGCCTTGTCGTTGGAAGAGTGAGACTGCAGCGTGTTTTGAAAGCCGTGTGGATAAACACTGATAATTTATCATAGTTTTAGATAATTCTTGACTCCGTGATGATCGTACCGTTGTGTGTGTCCCCTTCCAGCTTTGTTTATGGCTCAAGAGTGACGCCGGGAAGCTTGATGGATTGTACCACCACCTGGAGAGGACTAGGGCCTAGTGAGACGGTCAGGGGTGGGGCAGTGGGCTGGAGGCGAGGCTGGGGTGCATAACCACGGTCTTGGTTTGGTTGATGATGACGCTCTTGGCGGAGGTCCAATTGTGGAGGCTGTTAAGGGTGTTCTAGGGGGCGATGTACTCGAGAGAGCTGTTGACAACGCTGACACCGAAGGTAGGGTCTTGGGCGTACCTCCACCGAGCTGGTGTGTCCATCATGGCATAGGTTACAAGGACGAGGAAGATGCACAAGAGTCGCATCTTGTGTCTTGCGGGAGGCCACAGGTGAGGGAGGGCCTGGGTAGTGGAGATGGTCCCTCGGAAGCGTACAGCCTGACGACGGGCGCTGAACGAGTCCTGCAGCCATGGAATGAGAACCCCTCCGCTGATGGCTTTTGAACGTAGATGCCGTGTGTTGTGATTGGGATCATGAGTGTGGTGCAGGTTGTCCGCTGCAGGGAGAAAGCCTGCAGTACTCGAAATGTCTGATAGATATTTGCGGCGCGAGGATGTGTGGGTCAGGGAGTGTAAATCAATGGGTTTGGATCAGGGAGTGCAGATCAAGGATCGTGGATCACCGAGTTTGCATTTGCAAGTGAGGATCAGGGAGTGTAGATCAATGGGTGTGGATCATGAAGCATGGAGCCCCGTCACCAGCTTCCATAGACCCTTGCCACCAGCTTCCATAGACTCTTACCACCAGCTTCCATAGACCCTTACCACCAGCTTCCATAGACCCTTACCACCAGCTTCCATAGACCCTTGCCACCAGGTTCCATAGACTCTTACCACCAGCTTCCATAGACCCTTACCACCAGCTTCCATAGACCCTTGCCACCAGGTTCCATAGACTCTTACCACCAGCCTCCATAGACCCTTGCCACCAGGTTCCATAGACCCTTACCACCAGCCTCCATAGACCCTTGCCATCAGCTGCCACAGTGCCCTGCCTTCATCTAATACAAGGTGCCACTCCTCCTATGTAAAGCATGGCGGATGATAATCCCTTACAATGGTTAGGCCGACTCACCAGCTCCGGCACCCTGGCATCGCTGGCTCGGAGGGACTAGTGGAGGGGGATATAGTGATGTAAGGGAAGGAGGGAGGGACAGTAGAAGTAAAGACAGGTGGAGAAGGTTGAGATAGGTTGCGCTCGTCCCTGGGAAGACGAGCGAGGTCCCCTTCCTCCCTCACTGTTGCGCAAAGGGATGTATAGGGGACAGCGCCATTCCTCCCCCTCCGCACCCTCCTCTTTTGCCCCTTTTCCTCCCCTCCTCCTCTTCAGGTGCTGTGTCACCCACTCGTCTGTCCCCCCTCCCTCCCTCGTGACGTCGACGCCCTGGCAGTGGGTGGGTTCCCTGTCTTGTGTAGGTCGGTCTCGACCCCAGGGTCCTCTCGTTTGACCTGGACTGAACGTACCCGATCTGCCAACCCCATCCGGGTCACTCAACCGTCCGGCCGTACCGCAATCACTGTACAATACCGACACCCCCCCCGACCCCCTCACCCTAGCGGTCAGCAGAGTCCCCTCACCATACTGTACCGTCGCGCGCGCGCGGCCCCGTACCTTGCTTGGGCTCGGGGTCGCCACGCACAGGTCATACTCAGGTGTGGAGCCAAGGTCCTGACCTGCCTCGAACAGCGAGGAAGACTTAGGGGGGCGATCGAACTCGTAACTCAGAGAGAGAGAGAGAGAGAGAGAGAGAGAGAGAGAGAGAGAGAGAGAGAGAGATGTGGTTGGATAGGGAGAAGAGAAAAAAAAGAGGTTGGCTCTACACTTGCTAGACACGTCATCAGCCGCCGCAGACCATGAAGTGGTGTGTATCACTAGTCACATGACGACCTCCCACACCACAAACTGCTCAAACTGTGTAACTCTTGAGGCAGGACCAGCTGGGGCCGGGACACCTGTAATTTGTGGCCAGGTGTTACCCCAGCAGGGGCCCGGAGTGGGGGGTGAAGGCTCGCTAGGCAGGGGAGGGCCCTTGTCAGGTGGGGACTGGCGGGGAGGAGAGGCCCTTGTCCGGTTGGGTCTGGGGGGTGGGAGTTGGAGCCCTTGTCAGGCATGGGCTGCAGGAGGGCCCCCCCTCGCCTGGCAGGGGCTGGGGCTGACTTAATGGTGGCAGGGGTGACGTATGGGTTGGCTATTATCATCACCTCAGGGTGGCATACTGCGGGAGCTAGGTTGACTCTGAGATGAATGGTGGCAGGGTGAGGTAGTGGCAGCGACACCATTATGCAAATGGTGGCAGTGTTGGAAATAAGGTATAACTTAAAAAAAATGGGGGGGGGGGCTGGTTCTCCTCTCTAGAGATTAATATTGTTGTCTGAGAACTTTAAATTCTATCGCTGTGATCACTACTGACAACAGACCTGCCTCTCCACTCTGAAGAACTGGAAAAAAAAAAAAACATATAAAGCTTAATTCATCATTCATATCTTCCTCGGAACTATAACAAATTATTTTCAGAGTGGAGTAGATGGGAAGATTTTATTTATGAAATTAGTTCGGATATAAACATTTTTTTCTTAACGAACGAAGCGAGCATATAATACGCTAAACTATAAAATCGTCTTTCAACTTCCTCCCCGGCATATTATATAACGTATCGGGTCCCGAGTTATAATTTCGCTCGCTCCGGGAGCATCTAACCTTTAGGGAACGATCGCACCAGCGAATGATTTGAGCAGAGAACGAGTTTGGTGGACAACCTGTATTATGTGATTTTTCCTATTTTGATCTGGCTCTCTCCTCCCATCTGTGTCAATGAGGCTGCTGAAGTACCCATTGTGATTGGCACACAAATCAAACACATCTAATGTTTTCTGATAGTATAAGGTCATGGATCCTTAGTTGCTAGGTGTCGGACATTTGGAGAACAGCTTACATATATGTGGTGTCTTGTATGTTATGGTTTGTATATATTATAAGAGGAGGGAGTATTGCACTCGTAGGGCCCCATCTTGAACAACTCGATGCCATACTTTTTAAAAATCTGTATGTTATCCACATTAGCTATTCATGTGTATGTGTATATGTATTTTCATGTCTGTGTGTATGTATTTTGTCATATTTTTCATTAAGAGCTTGTTGCTCTTCTAAGAAAAATGTGTTTAACTTGACCTAGCTCTCTCTCATGTACCCTGGGAATGACGTCATCGCCCCGCCGCCTAGTTTCCTCCTAGAATTTTCAACATAGAGTCATCTAGTTGACAATATAGGTGACTTTATCTACTTCTCTCAAATCACTTTAATAAAGGAAGTCATCTCGGTTCGAATTAAAATGTAAATTGGCTATTACAAGCGAGGAAGTCGTAATTTTACGGGTGTATTCCGCGGAGGGCATTGCCGCCATAATAGGCTACCTGGAGACATTTGTAAACAAAGGATTCGCTCGCCCTGGGTGTCGATGGTATTATCAATAAGCTACGCAGTTCTTCGGTGATCTGAATTATTCATGAGGTTTTGTATAGGCTCACAGAGGAGACAAAGACATTTGGTAACCTGCATAGGTTGAATGGGTTTTCAAATTGCGTTTGTTTAGAAGGGAAAAAAAGCGTTAGCTGCAATTTGGCCAACGTTAAAGGTTCTGTAGTGAGAGGATTGGGCAGTGGATAAATGGGCCAGCGTGTGAGTTGGCTCTTGAGTAGGTTAGCCAGCGGGTTAACTAGGGAAAGGGTTGGTCAGCGAATGAGTTAACTACCCGAGTGGGTTGGCCTGCGAATGGGTTAGTTATCATCTGGGTTGGCCAGTGGGTTAACTATTGAGTGGGTTGGCCTGTGAGTGAGTTAACTACCGAGTAGGTTAGCCTGCGAGTGGGTTAGCTATCGAGTGGGTTGGCCTGTGAGTGAGTCTGCCAAGTTAGGGCGGGTGTGGGCCAGTGCCTGGGGCTGGTTGGTGTAGACGGGTCCTGCCGGGACACTTCCTGTCTGCTGTTCCTGTCACAGCGAGGTACCACACTGCCTCAGGTGAGGGGGGGGGGGGGGGGCTTTACCACGCGGAGGAGAGGTACAAGACTGTCCCAGGACTACGGGAGCTGGATTAGGGGTTACCACTTTAATGAACCACGCGGGGAGGGACGGTGGGGGGGCGAGGGAGGTTAAAACGGGGTGTAAGGATGCCTCAACATGAAAGGGTTGAGGGGAGGGAGTGGGGATCTTAACCCTTTGGTACCATATGGGAGTAGTGGGTACCTGGCAAGGTTTGATAGTTAAATGTAACGTCATACAGTAATACAGTCTTTGATACAGCAGTGTGAATTTCGTATTGTAGGGCAGGAAAGACCACCACATGACTAGCTTAGAGGTAATGTTCATCAGGCGGAGGAAGGGGATGGTGTCAGGGAATCCTAGCTTCTCCCGTGGAGTATAGGTGGGGTTACCACACCAGTGCGATCACAGGTAGAGAGAGAGAGAGAGAGAGAGAGAGAGAGAGAGAGAGAGAGAGAGAGAGAGAGAGAGAGAGAGTACTACCAATCAAGCCTCTCACCAGTTGGGTACAGAGAAAGGGGGTACCCCAATCAGTACTCACCGTGGAAGAGGAAGGGAGTGTTGCTAGCAAAGCCTATCTATCATCACTCGTGGGGTACAGAGATGATGTAACCCACCCCATGATCACAACGTGGAAGGGGGGGGGGGAGTACCAAGAAAGCCTAGTCTCACCCGTGGGGTACAGAGAAAGGGGGGATGGGGTACCCCAGCCCCATGCTCACAGCGTGGTGAAGGAGGAAGGAGGGGGGTAGGAGGGGGAGATTATTACCAAGCAAGCCTAGCATCACTGTGGGGGTAAGAAGTTCCCCTCCCTGGGGGGGAAGCGAGGGAGGTAGTTAGGGGTTTGGGGTCTTGATGGTGGGGGGGGGGGTAACATCAGACCCCTGGGGGTGTCGGAGTGACGCTCCCGGCCACACAAAGCCTTCGCCTCCATGACGGAGGAGGAGGAGGAGGAGGTGGTGGTGGTGAGGTTAGTTTAGGTTAAGGTGATGCTTCTCCATAATGAATTCTCGTTTTCTTTGTCCCGGTGACATGCAAGGCGTCCTGACGATTGGCGAATCGTTCCCGCCTCTGCACAGCAGAACCTGTGTCTTGTTAAACGGTATATTAGAACTACATACTCCTGTATATGTGTATGCAGTAGATTGGATTTAAGACTTGGACCAATCTCTTCATTATGTACACTGATGCTTGATAAACGAGGACTCGGGTCTTGGTATATTTGATTTATTACTTTTAGTCCCCTGTATACTGTAGACTGATGTTAGTGTAGTAAGCATATCTCTTCCTTCTGCAGATTAAACTTTTATCTGACACGAACGGTTTCTCTGTAAAATAAACTGAACTTGATGTAATAGGACCATATCACTGGATAATACATTTCAACTTTTTGAGAGGATTAGACTTGACGGTGTAGACTTAATTTAGTATATGACTGGCGTCTTTTTATAGCAAAATGAAGTACGAATAGGAGGAAAAATAACTTTATAAAGTTGAATTTTTCTTTTTAGAAACCTCATTTATATGCAGCACATTAAACTTTATGCAGTACGTTAGGTTATTTTGTACATGAGATTAGACTTTACTCAGCAATATATCATCTGGACAGATTGATACAGTAGGTCTATTAATACAGAGGATATGGCCCAAAACAGTGGCGTATTTGTATGATAAACTACATTCATTTATCAACACCAGTCTTCTTACACAATTGAACCAGTCTCTACGTTAGGAATTATGATAATGTTGCCGAACCAGTCTGTATAAGGCACAGTTAGTCTGCCAGTCTGTTCTGTAAGGCCTCATCACAACATTGCGATGGAACATGGAGAGAGAGAGAGAGAGAGAGAGAGAGAGAGAGAGAGAGAGAGAGAGAGAGAGAGAGAGAGAGAGAGAGAGACCTGTGTAACAGAACCACTAGTCAGAAATGTAAGCAAGCCCTTTGTCGCGTATTGCAGTTGAAGCAACACTGAATTAGTTGTTAGATAAAGAAAGCAAACATTGCTGTGTAGAACCATTCATATGACGGTAAACCCACACGTTGCACGATAGCAGAGGACGCCCTGTGATAAAATTCGACGTTATGTAATAGAATTAGACGCTCTATATTAAAATCAATAATTATATAATAGAATCGAACGCTAATAATTAGAACTAGATATACATTATAGCCATAATATTCAGAAGAGCCAAACGTTATGCAACAGAACTAAACATTATGTAATAAAACTACTGATGCTTTAGAAAACGTTATACCACATAAAAAGTTGTTAAACAAGAATGAGAAGTTAAGGGTGAAAATCCTGTCTTAAAACAATAGGTTGAAGGATTAATATATCTCCGAACGACAGAAAAATATCAAATACAGTGTAATTGGTCGTAATAGAACCAGTCTAGAATTATCTAAACTTCCTCTTGAACACGAAGCTTAGTTTCGCTGTACAGTGAACGTTTTCTTATTTCCAGGTAGAACCATCTTAAACACCAATAACAAATTCATGGACACCATAGGTCGTTTCTGTGTTGTGAAAGGAACTCATGTGAGGTTGAAGATGCTTAGTAAGTGTTCGCATCCATAGACTTTTTTTTTCCCAGCGTAAAAGTTGATCATTAAAAAAAATATCTTTCCGCGTTTTTATCGGAGAGCCAGTTTTTCCTGCAGAAAATTACTTGTGAGATAATGCAGGCGGGTTAGTTGCACGGAAGCTACTGGATCGGTGAGAACAGCCTACGTAAACAGAACCAGTTACTTTGTTCAGAATAACAGTCCTCTTAGAATAGCTACAATTTGCATGTAGGATAAGATCAGTAACCATTATGTGATAGAACTAGTATCTTTCTTAGGTGTATGATTAAGCAATTTGATAGAAAGAAAATTGTTAGTCTTTAAAACAGGACAGTTTTCAAGTTTAGGGGGAAGAAAAAAAATGCGCTCTTATAAAACAAGAATTTTGAAGTGAACAGTTTAATCATACAGTATGCGCAGTCTCCGAATACAGTAGGAGGCGCCTCATTATACAGTGTTCGCCATAAGAGAGGCGAGCACCGCCCTGATGGCCCGCTGATAGGATATTTACGAATAAATTAGCCTCCGCCGGCCATGCTCGTTGAGATGCGCTTCTCCTGATAAGGTATTTGCGCAGATGCTCCCTGAGGCAATGAGACGAGCGTGTTTTCATCACCAGTTAATGGATTTATAGCGCATTTATGAAAGGGATAGTGTACTTAGCGCCTTGTGTGCATTAGACTGCATGATGAATACGTATAAGTCAACACTCTATTGATACAGTGCATGGAAACAACAGAGCGTTACACAGATAAATGTAAAGCTTAATTACCATGAAATGATAGATTAGTCTCATGAAAAGCTTTAGTGAATGAATGATATAATGATTTAGGGCATGTACAAGGCGACAGCGATTAAAGACGCTCGTCAACTGGTGGAGGGTGGTATTATCAACAACAAAGAAATTTTTTAGGCGACCACGAAGCAAATGGCTGATCTCCAGGTAGTTAGGATATGCTTATGTTCCACGCTTCAGGCGGGGGGCAACTCATCTCGGCTACTCCCATCTCCATGTCTCCAAGAATTTCTCCCACGGTGTAGCGCCGGTGCACAACACAACGCAGATGTGTAAACTGACGTTCACGCCGAGTGCACTTCTACCGTGCGATGTATTATGACAATCATTTTGTTCAGCAAACATTTATGGCGGCTTTTGCCGCCCCACTCGCTTTATTTGGTTCCGCGGTTACTCAGTAAACACCTGACATGTTCCGTGATAATATATATGAGATAAATCTAATGTTTTCTGATGCGTATTAACCTGTCAAAGAACCATACCTTTTTTTTTTTTTTTTTCAGAATTAGGTCCCAGGGGGAGAAATCGCATCTCGCTTAACAGAAGAGCGATTGAGATCCCTCCCAAAAGACTGCCGTTATGGCATCACTTTTTGGTCATGAAATGTATTTTCAGTTCACTTTTGATATACGTTGAAGAATCTCCTGCATAAAGAGTCATTTTTTAGAAGACTTCATATTCCGATAAGTGAAGCCATGGCGGGCCAGGGTCCTCTCGTCTCCCCTGGGACCCCCTGGTGAAGCTGGAGCACTGGAGCAGGACCAGCCTGGACCTCTAGCGGCCCAGCCATCATGTTTATTTAGCAAGTTCCTCACACGCATAAATTTGTCCGATGTAAGAAGTATTGCTGCAATGTCCTTGACTCCCATGCCCTCTCGTAATCATAATTTTCTATTACTTTGTTGCATATTGAAATATTATTCAAAAGGTTAGAACGAAGAAGATTATTGACAATTTAGAATTGTTGATGGCAATTTTATCGATATACCCCCAAAGTTACTTTGTAATTCACCATTCAAATAAATTTTACGTGGTACGTGTTCCCTGTAAGTGTAGGTGACAGATCGGACACAGTTCCTTATTTTCACGATGTTTTCAGACTCCTGGGCAGTTTTGGAGGTCTTTTGTTGTGGACTACACTGGACGATGAGACGTGTCCCAAAGAATGTACAGAATATAGTCTTTGGGTCTGTCCCAGAAACCTTTTCCTGAATGTCTTTATCATAACAACTTTATTTTGGTGTGGCAAAGATCAGCAGGTCCCAGGCAAGAGGAAGGTGTCGACTGTATGTATAGTGAGCATCGTTTTTAGATACAAGAAGAAACACACCCTAGCCAGACCTACCTGGACATAAAAGTTGAGCTGCTTAATGTGTTTTCAGTTCCATGAATACACGAAAATAAGTTGTTAAGTATCTTTGCGGTTCAAAGAGCTTCTCTTCCCTAGCCTAGCAATGGTGCCAAGCTCCGGCTTAGATATAATATGAACGTGATTTTTAGTCCATCACTGGCTGTTAGACTGAGTCTTCCTGGTAGCCATAGTAAAACATGTCACCACAGATGACACAGCCCCGGCTGGGTGAGAGGGGCCTTTTCTTGCGACAGAAATAACTACTGACGAATATAATAACCCCAATTCAGCCATAATAGATTGGATCTTACAATGACATACACCGGAGACCTTTCATGCGTTCTCCTCGTGATAGGTGACCTGGCTTTTAGCCTGATCCTAAAGGGTCAGATTAAAGTACACACCATTGTACTGCAGCTCATCGCATTCATACTGTTTGTCATAGTGGACCAGCTATCCTCCCGCCATTTTTGTGGCTGTCAGTAAAGTGGCAACGGAGGAAGGAACGCTGTGCAGCCATCAGGGTTATCAACTGAAATAATGTAAACCCTGACAATAGATTCAACAGAAGAGTCTATTAAAACAGACGCAGTTTCCTGTTTATGTAAAGTGGACATTACCTAAAGTGCTTTTGTCGGTACGATTATTGAAAATACCACCGATAAAAGTTTGAAAACAGATATTGACATGGAAAGTAATCTGAAGGAAATTTAATTCCCATGTGACACTCGGCACAGGTAAGCAGATGTGTCTCCTATAACTTATCTTGCTGTGAAAATATCGTCATTATTTTCTGAGAATGGATATCAGTTAATTAACTACCATTGACCCCTAGATAAGTATCATAATTAAGTTAAGCCTCGAACAAACGCTTAAAATAGAAGGAAATTGGAAAATAAAATGACTGCGTAATGGATTATGTTACGTGTTGCAGGTTAAGTCGGTCGGCCCAGTCATGAACAAAATTGCAAGGAATTGCAGTTGTTGAAAAGAAAGGAAGAAAGAAACAGGAAAACCTATGTCCCCGTGCTTCCTGAGGGTGAAGAATTACATTAAATGTTCCATTAGGATGACCTGGGCAACCCTTATTGAACATAATTATGAAATTCTCTTGGCAACAGCAGACGACATGGAAACACCATTACATATATATATATATATATATATATATATATATATATATATATATATATTATCCCTGGGGATAGGGGATTAAGAATACTTCCCACGTATTCCCTGCGTGTCGTAGAAGGCGACTAAAAGGAATATATATATATATATATATATATATATATATATATATTGAAAATGATTTCTTAGTAAGCCCCAATATCTTATTTAGGGAAATGGCTAATATGAATTAGTCTGAAATTTGAGACATCGCTTTCGTACCTGTTTGGATATAAGTTAGCTAACATTGATGTTGGTAGTTGGAGGAGTGTATGTTAAGAGAGATTATGGGTAGAGTTATTTCTTGACGAAATGTGTTATTTGACAACGATGCCTGTTCAAAGGATAGTCATGATTTCTGGCTGAATGGTCATTAACTTAGTCGATCTCCACAAACCCCAGCGATGTATTACTAAGTAGCTAAGGGAATGCAGTTAGGATTTCCTGTGTAATGACCTTTGAATGATGGTGGCCATATATTATATATACTCCACGAATGAGTATATAGATGAGTGAAAATATAACTAATGTATGTGTATCTGTATAAAGGAAGTTTCCTCTGTATGTTATGTCGTAGCTTCCTTCAGGCAGTGAGCCTCAGGTCATCCCCCAACATCTGTCACCTGCCCTTCCTTCTTTTAGGGTTCCCTCCAACCTGTCAGCTCTCCCCCCATCTGTTAGTTCCCCTTCCACCTGTCAGGTCCCCTCCAACCTGACAGGTTCCCTTCAACCTGCCAGGTCCCCTTCCCACCTGTCAAGTCCCCTCCCATCTACCAGGTCCCTCTCATGTCACGCCCACTCACCCATTCCCCCCCCCCCCCTTCTCACCAGTTATGAACAAAGGTCGTACGGTCGTACTTAGTGGTCGTGACGTCATGCTTAGGGGTCGTACCGTCGTCCGCAGTGGTCGTATTGAAGCGGTTAACTTCAACACTCGTAGGAAGTGTGCATATGATCACCTGTAAAGTGGCGCTGAGACGTGATTATGTCTTTGATGTCGGTATTGCGAGAGGGACGGAAGAGTGGTCAGTGGCCTGCTACACCTGCGGTGTTGGTCTACTACACCTGCGGTGGTGGTCTGCTACACCTGCGGTGGTGGCCTGCTACACCTACTCCGCTGTCCTACCTCGCTTACGGACCTGTGCCATTCAAGACCTGCCTCACCTCTAGCTTGCCCCACCTGTCCCTCTGTCTCACCCTGACACCTTGGCTGATGCCTCGCCCGATAAGCCCTTCCCCACCACAACCACATTTATCATGGCTTTATCGAGATATCATTCTTTAATTCCCCCACCCCTTTCCAACCATGACAATAGCGGGGGAAGAATGTATATAGACGGTCGATATAGACTGGGAGTATAAGGTGTAGTGTTTGATGGTTTTAGATTGAGGTACGTGCGAGATATGATGGGTCACATGTGTTGGATTTTATTGTTTGTGGCACCGGGAGGCGCAGCCAGTAAGAGGCCGTCCGCTCAAGGTTGATAGTCCAGCCTCCAGGCCAGATTGCAGACATGCTGTCTGTAATCTCAGGGGCGGAGGCGATGATGTTGCATTTAATATGGTAAAACCCTTGAGCACTACCGTAAGACGATTGGGTACGGTGGCCCGGCCTTAAAAGCCGAGCCGTCGTGCCCAAGGGTCGTGTTGTCGTCTCAAGGGTCTTACCGTCGTGCTCGAGAGAAAAAAAAAAAATAACATCGCAGAACCCTTCGTGAGGGTGAAGTCATTCTGCAGGGATTCCGCACTGATGTCATACAGCCATCATCCAGGAACCACTTACCTCACTAACCAACCTGTGTCTACGATTTGCTCTGGAACTTGGACAGAATAGGAAAGAACCCCCTTCGGTTGACCCGTTCCCGTTCTTGACAAAAAAAAAAAAAAAAAAAGGATCTAATGTTGAACATGCGGTGTAGCGCTTACTGGCGGATGGAATGAAAGGGAAAACACTGATCGACAGCTTTAAAAAAAAGAAAAAAAAAGGGCGTCTTTCCTACGAGATTGGAAGCGTCCGTGAAACCCAAAAATAACTGGGAGTATTTGTCATGTGCGAGGCTGAATACGGAGTAGGCTTGTGTTGCAACGTAACCCTCGAGACGATCTTAGAAACCCCAGAGCCTTCCCGTCAGGGGAATCAGGTATGATAAGCAGCCAAGGTAACCAGAGTTGTTGTTGTGTGATCTTTATCGTTGGGGGCCTACGTGACAGCCCGGCCTCTCGGGTCTCCTTCCGTGTACTTCAGTGACTCTCCTAACTCCCGTATGTAGTTACTTCATGGGCTACCCACTTGATTGAATTTATAAGGTAATGAGCGACAAATTTGTTATGAGTCACAAGAGTCACATGTATAAAGTAGCCTAATAATGATCAGTTCCGCCTGGCTGACGATAGGCCTCGTAAACACAGCCTAACCCGCTCGCTGCCATGGCAGCCGCTGGTGAGACATGACCTTGCTGGCCGTCTTCGGTGTCTGGCCTTGACGCATCCAAATGTTGGCACCTCTAGACCTTCCAAGGCCCACCAGCCAGCCTTCTGGGCTACCGACAGGAGCCTCGGAACAAGACCTATGTCGTCTTAACGCTCTGCAGATGTGTGTATTTTTATCATATTAAAGGCAGGCTAATCCTTTCTTTCAAGCGTTAGAATTCATCCTCAAAAATTAATTTTTTTTCTAACGAAGTATAACCAGAAATACATCAGATGATTAGGATGATGATCTGATCTCTAACAAAAGTCATGGTAACAACAATGAGTGATTGCAGATGAAGGTAAACTTTTGGGACTACATCTGTAACTTCTACGGATGAGGTTTTTTTTTTTTTTAGAGAGAGAGGAAAAGAAACTTTTCATCATACATAAACGTTATGCTACAGTTTTTGTCCTAAAGGTTAGGTTTCAGATGAAATTAACGACCCGAGTTATGGTATATATAACTGACGAATGTTAGCAAGACGAACACTTCTTTCTGAGTCAGTGCCACATTTTTTTTTCTTTTTGGCTTCAGCCAGAATATATTCAGTGTGACATGGATGTTGAGGTCACCTCCCCTGCCATGAGTAGATTCATCATTATGATAAATGTTTGATTATGGTTTTGATGTACAGAAATAATGAGGACTGAAGAGGGCTTCGGGGCGCGGGGCGTTTAAGAGACCCTGTGTATCGTCCTGTTCGAAGCCTAACCTCATCCATAACATTGTTCTTAAAGAGGATATTCAGCCATTGTAAAACAGTGCGGTAGCATAACATAAAATTGAATCAACTATATCACTTCAGCATTATTCTTACGTCAGCAGGACACCAGGAAATTATTTGTTATCGCCTTCATTGGTCCGTTCCTGCTGATGTGTCGGAGGAATGTATGTTAAGGCATTTCCGTCTCTCCCACAATGTAATTTCACGAGAAACATATATGAAATCGATTTCAAAATGTCTTGAATTTTAATCATGATCTTAGAATGATGTGGATTTCTTTAAATGTATATTAACCCATAACCTGGATGACTGGACAGCATCATTTGTAGTTACTTTCCACGGGACAATATATACCACAGGTATCTCATTACATATAGGTAGCATTGGAACTTCGGCCTATCTGGAGACGTTAATAATAAGAATTGTAAAGTTTGTGGTCAAAAATCTGGACAGACTAAAACACTATCCTAGAATGTGAAAAAAATAGTGTTTTAGAGATGAATCTATACAAACATTGCTGGAAATGTCACAACACTTTATTGTCAATAAGATACCTGAAATGTTAATTTTCTATCCACTTTTTGCATCTAGTCGGTAAAACTTACCGTATAAAACTATGTAATGTATGTAATGAAATACCTGTTATGAATTGTAATATCCTGTGTAATATCAACCCACTGGGGTGTAACTAAGACCCTTTGTGACCCCTGTAATCCTTTTGCGCTACCGCTCACAGGATGAACATGGGGTGCACAATAGATTCGCCGGGGTTACCGGCACAAATCAAGTCAATCCACACCAGCGACGAAGAACCTTTCTCACCCGAGAGAGATGTGAATCAGTGTCTAGTGTTACGCTGGAGGGAGTCGGGAGTGGCTGGCTGTTGTCGGTGTTAAGATGGCAGACCGACCAACGGCGATGGGTGTCAAATCGGCTGACCGAACCACTTTTTTTTTTTTCCCTACGAGGCAGTAGTAGGGAACCATGTGCCCGTCGCATCCTTTGGACGACAAACATCATTATTGCAATATTTTATGGCCTAGCTCTAATCGATGTACATATAATCGATATATATATATGTATATATATATATAATAATTTATAAGGGGATGTTGCTTAAAGAGGGACACACGCCCATGTCAGTATTACTGAAAAAGATGACAAGAAGAGTCTAGAATGAACTGTGTAGGGAAAACCGTGTAAGTCATCTAAATTCTGATCGAGATTCCGGAGGTCATGATAGTGAGTGAGTAAGTCGGGTGGCGGGAAGAATCCCGCCACCGATAAGCCAAACCTCCCCTGTTCACTGTAATACGGGAAAGCAACTGTGTACGAGCAGAATGGTGTCGATGAAAGGGAGAGGGAACACAACATGCTTCCACCTAGTGGTAACGCATTTATGTATTTATTTTTATTTTCATAGGAATTATATCGCAAGACTGCCAACGCATCTGGCTCGGCCGATGGCTCACTTTTTTATTCAGGGTTTGTTTACTTTGAGGCTTATCTTTTGCGCAGCTGTAGGCGCGATTTTGTGGAAAAGTAAATAGCCCACCAAATACTGCGTAGCTCCCACTTATTTTTTCTTTTACTTTCCTCCCAGATTTCCCCAATTTTATGAACAACAGCCTTCTGATGATTATGGGGTCGCATGTCGTCTTTCTCCTGCCCTGCATCACCTGACACTGGGTAGCCTCCCCCACCAAAAAAAATTTATACTTAAAGCGCCTTTGCCTCCGATTACCATCCTTGGACGTCGCCAGCTTAATGTAGGATCATGTGGTCTTGTTCCTCAGTCGCCTCAAACGTAAACAAGAGCTCTTGATTTGCCAACCGTCATGTCCTTAGCTAAATTATCTTTTCTCTTGTGTTTTACTCTTTTGAGGCTACATGTGAAGACTCAGAATGTGTTGTATGTCTTCGTAGACAGGGTCACCACTCTGTTCTGAAACAAAATAATTTCTTAACAACATTATTTTGTAAGAAAAAAGAAAAGAAATATAGGTAACCTAAAATTGGGTAAACGTACCTAATTTTAGGTTGGGTTAAGATTTGTGATGTTGTGCATTAACGATGGTTCCCAATGTCTTGGTTATCCCTCGTACACGTGATAAATGGGACATAGCTTGCACCAGAAACTTATACTGGAACAGGCATCCGTGTGCATGGGAGCATGTCCCTTTTGTTATATTTTTTTTCCTCGTCCTTGCGTGTATTTTTATATGTTTATTGGCAGAAATATCTTCAAGGTATCATTTGAGAGTCCGTTCATCGGAGCGGATCAGTTCATCAGTATCGTCTTGGCTATATTGTTTTGTGGTTTCTTACCTCATCCAGTTACCCCTGAGGATAGGCGGAGTGACTCTCACTGAGGAGTGTTTATTTATATTTTTTTTGAACTCCGTCATCTGAGAGATTATTGACAAGATACTTTTTTTTTCTTTTTTGCGTGAAATGATTTTCATCGTAAAACTGCCACTTTGGACAAATCACTTGGTATTTTAATCTCTTTCAGTATGTAGAAACTTTGAGACCAAACATGGGGGGGGGGGGGTCAAATACATGCCTAGTCCGGCGACCTTAGGAGAAAATGATGATCAGTTATTAGTGCCAAGCATCCGTCAAGTAAGGCATCTCTTTCATAGTCACGTCTTCCTGCCTGGCAGCCTGCAGCCCATCATCATCCCTAACTACGCCACACTCGTCCACAATGCCATCACCTTCATCGGAAGCGAAATAAAAAGAAAGTTATCTTAATCAGCCTGACCGTCATATTTCAGCAGGTTAGTTTAAAAGTGTTTCGGTGCTTTCGAGACAGTGTTCAATATGTTACGAATTACAATTAGGTGAATAGTGATCAGGGGAATATACGATACTTTTGACCTTTGTAGATAACATAACTATGCTCTGTTGTCAGGCATTGATCACGTTGTCAAGTTATTGGTGAAAGATTACCCTGGATATGTTTATTCGTGAGATAAATGTAGTTTTGACAGAGGCTTACGGGAGAGGTCATATTATAACTTAATATGCTTCCATTTTTGTTCATATATATATATATATATTTCTTTCTTTCTTTTAAACTATCCGCCATTTCCCGCATTAGCGAGGTAGCGTTAAGAACAGAGGACTGGGCCTTTGTGGAATATCCTCACCTGGCCCCCCTCTGTTCCTTCTTTTGGAAAATTAAAAAAAAGAAAAAAAAAACGAGAGGGGAGGATTTCCAGCCTCCTGCTCCCATATATATATATATATATATATATATATATATATATATATATATATATATATATATATATATATATATTCCCTCAGTGGCCCAGTTCTCTGTTCTTAACGCTACCTCGCTAACGCGGGAAATGGCGAATAGTTAAAAAAAAAAAAAATATATATATATATATATATATATATATATATATATATATATATATATATATATATATATATATTTTTGACGTACATGTTCTAGAAAGGACATTTCGATTGCCATAGGTGCAAGACAATAACTACTTTAGCAAATTAAATGAAGGACTGGAAAAGAAATAGAGCGTGGTAGAATTAGTAGTCTGTAACCTTATCATATCTCAAAAACTAGACTACCTGTTAGTGCTTTTGTTTGCTATCAGTCTGTCTGTCTGTGTTTACCTTTTCCATTATTTCTGTCTTTGTATTATTGTATTTGACTTTATTTTTTTAACTGTATTTGACTTCAATTTTATCCAAGACTTTTCAGTGGGCACGCACCTGTCTTCTTGTAGATCTTTGGCTTAACAATGAATTTACCTGAAACCAACTTCCCTCGACGTTAGAAAAATTTACATCTCTACTTAACCTCTTGAGCACGACATTACAACCCTTGTGCACGACGCTACGACCCTTGAGCACGACGGTACGACCCTTGAGCACGGCGGTATGACCCTTGAACACTACGGTGCGACCCTTGAGCACGACGGTACGACCCTTCGGTATTATGGATTATCTTTTCACCTGGCTCGTAAGGGTCATCTCAAACACCAGGGTGTCGTACACCAGAAGTCGCGCCCAGATAATCGTGTCGTTGTGTTGCATCCGTAACGTTGTGCTCAAGGGTCGTATCGTCGTGCTCGGGGGATTTACTGTATCATACTAAAGTTGGTTTTCGTTCTCATTCTCGAAGGCCAGTCACGCTGTTCCACGCATTCTCTTCCCCTGAGCCTGCTGTGTTGGTAAACAAGTTTCTCAGCGGAGCTCTCCCTGAAGGCCATCTTCTGCGGCGTTGGATGGCGTCCGTGACCAAGAATTTTAAGCTTCAACGTCGGATCAGCACTGGCTTTTAATGCACAGAAGTATTTCCTTTAAGTTTTTTAGTACGATTCTTGGCATTTGTGGGAAAACCAGATTGTTCTCTAAGTATGATGGGGTACTGTGAAAGTTGCCAAGCCTGGTGTTTACTCTTGCATTTCATTACTTTTACGTCTAGTTTACCTTTGAGCCATGCAACCCCAGGACCCCTTTCATGGGGCTCCCGCGCCGCTCGGGAGGTTAGCCCTATCTACCGGCCAAAGCCACAGATGGAGAAGGGTGTTGATGTTGTGTTTATCCGGGTTGGTGATTCCAGGGCATATGAGGAGCAGGTAATGGGTTTCTTCACTATGGAAATTGCGTCTTGGGCGTAACGGACCGTATGGTATGTTCAAGGTGGGTAGTGTGTAGAGTCCAGATGAGACAGTGTTACTCTTGTTTATCTGGGGAGTGTGGTTTGTGATGGATGGATATATATATATATATATATATATATATATATATATATATATATATATATATATATATATATATATATATATAAATATATATATATATATATATATATATATATATATATATATATTTTTTTTTTTTTTATTATTTATTTATGTATATATATAAGCTCAATAAAAAAGATATACTTTAGATTTTCTTCATTATTTTCAAGATATTATCATGCTTTTAGGTATGGAACATGATGAAATGCAATGTCATGTTTATATCAAAGGGGTAAACCTTTTATGAACGCCATTATTGTTATTTGTCGGATATGTAGACACTACGAACGCATCTAGTCAGGTAAATTGTTTAATAAATTGCAAGGTTCTTTGTACTAACTGTTATAAGAATACATCAATTTATATGGCTATTGTAGTACTATACTGAAATGTTTTTGATATTTAACTTATCAGTATTGCTGCTGATCGAACAACCTGTGGCAACAAATATGTAATGATATTAATAATGATAATAATGATAGATGATAATTATGATATTGATAATAGCCTGAGTTTAGGAAGAAATCAGAAAAGCTTTCTGTCAGGGAGAGAAGTTTAGACAAATGTAGCAGTAATGGCCGTAAATATATAGCAGATGACTTGAAAATAAGTTAATTCGTAAAAGATTTGGATTTATGATTACTGATCTGTCTTTGTCCTGATTACAACATTTTTTACCCTAAAGTTAACACTAAAAATTTCATGCGAGTTATTATCAGTCTTCATTATCATTGTTATTGTTGTTCCTTATTGTCATCATTAAAAGTATTATTATTATCGGTATCATTGCGGTAATAATGGCCATTAGTTGATTATAAAGACATTGCGTCCATGGAGATAAGGGCGACCGTCACGTAACCCGTATTTAACACTGGTTTCTCACAGCTCTTGACTATCGCTCGTATCACGCTTCCCTGGGATACGAACTTCACACTAGCTGTTCTCATAGACTTTCGGTTTCTTCGGCTCCACATTCGACGAATTTCAGCATCTGTTATTCATTCATCATGCAGTCTTCATTCATGATCTTCCAACGTCAGGTTCAAAACAGTTTGGTCCTCTTCCGCGTCATATTTCGGCGAGAGCTGTTGGATTTCATTGACTTACTTCATTCATTTAAGATTTAAAGAATAACTAAAACATTGTTATGTGATTTTACGCGTCCCAGTATCACATACAAAGGTCATATTGAAGGAAAGATTGTACTACGTTCTAATCTTCTTTACTACACAGTCTTAAACACGATTATCATCCATGGGGCTTCGAAACATTCGTCCTCTTTATAAGAAAAACTCGCTCGACATATTTATCATCATTTTCTCTCCATCTGGGCAGCAGTTACCTTCAGTTACCGCCATTTTTTTTTTTTCTATGGCGTATAGGTATGAATAAATGCCTTAATCAACTATACCTCGCAGTGAGGGTTGCGTGCTTGTTTTTATTATTCACTTTACGTTATCAATAAAGTCATGAAGATGAATTTGAAAAATCAATTAGGATTTTCGTTTTGCGATACCATTTTGGAAAACTAGACGCGATAAAGAGGCAGTGGCCCTTTCCAGCCAGTCCAGTTTGAAGTCTGTCTACTGCCTCGCCGCTGGGTTCTGCTTCCACGCTACCAAGGGCGTGTTTACAGGCACGGATCTGAAGAAACATCGTTTTCCTTAATGTACAGAAGAAAAGGGAAGATAGGTGGATATATATATATATATATATATATATATATATATATATATATATATATATATATATATATATATATATATATATATATATATATATTGCCCTTTCGTGTAATGATCACATCGTTAGAGGAGGTACACGACTTCTACGTCTTCTGTCTCATTCTTGTATCTCCCCTGACGATGTGATCATTACACGAAAGTGCACTTGGGAACTTACCATGTTCCCATATGTCCAAACCGTTTCAGTACACCCTCCTCAGCTCATTCATGCATACTCTCTCACTATCACACTTGTCTTACCCTATCGTTTCTTATTTTCAGATCAACCCATATATATATATATATATATATATATATATATATATATATATATATATATATATATATATATATATATATATAGTTTCTCACCCAGGAGTTCCTTCTGTCTTTATGAAACTCCTTTATGACATATTTGAATATATCAGTTGGGGGTCCTGAGACAGTTGTAAGTAATTGAATGTATATGTTAGATGGATACATATACCATCTTATAAAGTAATCAGTGCACATGAATATGGATATAGCTGTACAATGATCCATGTTATATGAATGGTAGTTTATCCCTACCACTTTGATATAAAAGAATCCTAGGATAACATTTGCATCATTAATCACCATTTTTTCAGACCTTATTTAAAAATATTTGTAATATTATGTCATAAAACATTCTCTGAAGCCGAGGTAGTCGTGGGAATAGCAAGGTAGTGTCAAGGAAGACTTCAGGATAAGAAAAAGAATGAATATATATATATATATATATATATATATATATATATATATATATATATATATATATTATTCCTTTGAGTCCTTTCCAATATATATATATATATATATATATATATATATATATATATATATATATATATATATATATTTCACATAGGGAAGTAAAGCAATACCCAAGAAATTATGATGTAAGTTGTATGTAAGTCTGTGTTTATAAAAGTGTATACATCCGTGTGGATCTACGTACAAATGTGTCTAGATATGTGTTTGTGTATGTATATGTAAGCCTTTGTGCGCGAGGAACCAAGACGGTAGAAGGGGAGATATATGGGCCTATTATGTAATCGGCCTGGTGACGAACCTAAATACTTAACATGCCAGCCTTTCATGCGACCTTTTCCTCTTAATATATTTTTATGAGAGAAAACCAATGCTATTTCATATGATAAAAGTTTTGGTATAATTACTTTGAGATGATCTGCGTGATGCAGCAGGGAAAGTCAAACTCTTCATCTCGGCTAGCCATTAAAGGGACCCCGAAAACAAATATATGGTGGTAGACTATAACGCATGGTCCCAGAGCTTACTGGCGTATAATATTAACAAATGCTCCCCTTATATTAATGATGATATATCCCCACCACTTTAAACTAAAGCAGTTCCGTCTGTTGAAGCGTGTTGAATGATGTTCTTAGGCATTACGTGGTCAAAACAGTAACTCAATATCGTCTTGCATGGTCTCGTGTTTTTTGCAAGTGATGATGTAACTCGGCTCTCTCCAGTTTTTTATTTGTCATTATGGGATGATCGAATAGCATAGAGAGTTCTTGCGAAGATATTTTAGGTGCCCCAAGCTTTGTCTGCAACTCTTGTTGTTGGTTTTATTTTTACAATTAGTTTTCGTTGTGATTGGTCAAGATTAAGCGCGCGAAAAATTCAAGTGTGACACCAAGCATCCGAAAAGGAAACCAGCGCATATTTTTCTCATGCTCCTCTTAAATTCCTTAATTATTAATGGATTGAAATATTGGCATATTTATTTATATGATTCATCTCTACAAAATCATGTGACAGCCAATGGCCCGAACGCCAGTTCGTTGCTCTTCAGTTCTTTTTTGTTGCAAGAGGAAGCGAGACTCGTCGCTTGCAATTGCCACACAATCTCGGAGTTTCTCGGATGCGCAGTTCAAGTTTCGTTCTCTTAGGGAGACGATGGAGTCCGGTGAAGTCTGTCTTACACATCTCTTATAAGAAGGTAAAGGTACTATATTTTCCCGCGTAAATCATCTGCAATGTTCCCTAGTTTCGAATGTTGCGATCTGTTCCTTCTGTTGCAACGTGACTCAAGCTAGCGCTCACCCACAACAATGAGAGCCTTATTGATTTTTACTCGTTCTAGAGCTTATCATTGCGCTTGATAAAGTGTGTGAATGTTTCATTATAATGTTTTCTATAATGTGGTTGTAAAAGTATATTTTTTGAAGGCGTGAGTGGAGTTTTATAAGCATAGTTTTTCGGTTGACTGTCTAGACTGTCGGGTGGTAGGCCCATGACGTCACAGGCCTCGTCTTTGTCTGTAGTGTGTAATACGTGAGGGGCGAAACAACCCTTGCAGCTCCATGGCTGGCGTGCCGCGTGCCCCTTCCTCTTAACACGCTGCTAACTGCGGCCCGCCGGCCCGCACCAGAGCGGAGTGGCCCGCTACTGCCGGTAAGTAAAGTAAAGGGAGCGAGCGTCCACGCTGGCCGCCACCAAAATACGGCCATTCAAGTTGTTGGCGCGGCCTCAGCCAGGGTCCAAAGGGTTGACCCCCCACAACCCCGTTAACAACAACGTTGATAGTGTGACCGATCGCTGATGTTAACTGCTACCGTGGTGTGCCGTTGAGGATGCGTGATTATGTTAAAGAACTAGTGTAATTAACGATGTAAGGCAGTGTGACAGTGTGCGTGAAGCTCCCCGAGTCCTCGTGTTGACACTATCGGGGCCTGATACCGAGGGAGGTGCGCCGCGGCCTACAAAAAATATGAACGTGTTGAAAAGAAGGGTCCATTTGCAGGGGATTTTGCAACGTTTTGCATGGGATGGGTGAGTAAGGGTTTAGTTGTTAGCTGGTTGTGATGGTGGAGAGACAGGAAGGCATGAGGGGCCTGGCTGGGCCTGCGACACTCACGGAGCAGCGTGAGTACTCCCATGCAACATTGCACCTAGCAACATTATCATATTATGCAACTGCCGTGCTACCACCAGTGCTCACCCAGCCCTGTGTGACGACAGTGCCGTCTAACAGTTTGGAGTTACCCCCAATATTGTTCAAGTTATCTTACTGTTTTGGTACAGTTGAGGTATAGGCCTAGGTGTGGTTTGGCTGGATGGGCCAGAGCATGGAAGCATCTTCACATTTTCTCTGGTGACTTACTGCTCTGTTCATCTTACTTCTAGTCTTTTATAACACTCTATAGCAACTTTATTTACGAATAGGTTTATTTGTGATATTCTAGTTCTGAAAATTGAGATATTTTTTCTTCATTAGTGAAGTGTATTTCTGTATATTAGTTAAGTTCTCTTGATTCAGTGGTGTCTATAAATCTGCCTTGGTAATTACCTTGTTGTTCAGTGTTTAGTATTGGTCATGTGAGAACAGTGGTTGTGGCCTTCATGAAACAGAAATCTGTAGGTAAGGTAAGTATACACAAAACTTGGGGACCAAGTGATGTTTGGAAAGATAGTACAAAACTGCTTGAAGTCGATTTTCACCAGCAGTTTATATTTTTTTGGAAAACTATTAACCTTATTGTAGTATTTACTTCTCACATAGTGGTGGGGTTTCTTCCTCTGGAGGCTGGAGTTTTCAAAATGTTGAATGATGATACAGTTGCTTCACACACACTGGTGGGCATTCTACCTCTGGAGGCTGGAGTTTCATAATGTTGAATGATAATATAGTTAACTGTGCAAGTGACATCATAGTGTTGAGGTTAGGTTACTGATGAACAGTTTAACATTTGCAATGAAAAAGAATGGTAGGAATTCTTCAGGTAGAAGTCTTATAGCCTAATTATAGTATGTTCTTGCTGAGATATTCTTTCAGTAAAGTACTGGACAGATAAGAATGGTTGTTGATTACTGCACCGTGCATTAGTGAAATATTTTAGGAATGAATCAAAGAAATGTCAGCTTAAGTTTAAACATGTTTTGTTTTGAAATGAAATGCCCTCTGTTTTAGTGCTGATCAGAATCTTTGTACAATACTTGCAAAAGCTTTAACTTTCATCTTATGTATGTTGACAGGAAGTATGCCAAAGAGAATGCTGCAGATGAGTAGGCAGAATGTGTGTGATGCACATGTGAGGATGTTCAAGATGAAGAGTGAAGGATATTTCATGTAGGTTTTCCTACTGTGTTAGTAGAAAGGAGGGAGTTTAAACAGGATTTTCTTGTAGAGATATTGAGATAGTATGAGATTTGGCTAAACTAACAAACCTTTCTTTTCTGTGTGTGAGAGGAGGCTGTCAGCCCATCATTTACCTAACTTTGGGTATATTGCATGTTTTACATAAAGCTTTGTATTTTCATGGCTTCATGTTAGCACATTTTGGTTTAGATCTTTTGATTGACCTTTTTATTTTAGCATGTTTTGTAGAACTGTGAAAGCTCACATGAATAAAGCTGATGAGGGATTTTTAAGTGGTTTCATAAGAAAGATTAGCTGTTGCTTGTGATGATAGATATTGCTCTGTGCCTCTGCTGATTTTTTGATAAATTCTGTCCCATTTGATGGCAATTTGAAGTATTTTATTCAAATGCGTATTAATTATAATGATACGCTTGTAAGGATCTTAGATGGTACTTCCATCAAGTTCTTACTCGTAGCCTTGTAAATACGAGTATGTTTCCCTTGAAACAGAAATTATGAAGGTTTAGATTTTTGTACATTTTCCATTATTGGATGAGAAATACTCGGAAGCAGTAGGATATTTTCTTTTTTAGTGACTGACATGGCGTAGACAAAATGCCCCATTCATGACTATCTCATGTGAAAGTAAAATGAGGTAAGAAAAAGAATGAAGAAAAATTAATAACCTCCTTAGGTGTTTGCATAATTGACTTTTAATGAAAAAACATTGTAGGGAAAGAGGTGAATGAGTTTGTTGTATTTATGTTGTAATGCAAAATATTGTGCTAATAGATTGTTATTGGTATTAAAAAGAAAATGATTGATACCCATACTGAACATAGCCTTTATTGGTATAGTTGGGAAAATGAATATTGAACATTTTGTGTGCCATTATTTATGCCACTGAGGGTCGACTTAGTGCTTAGTATGTGTACTATATCCAAGATTTGAAAATGCCTATAAAACTAATTTTTCATTTATTGCTTCATGTTGGTTATGACTAATTAAAGAAGGTTTAATTGGTATAAAGAATACTTCAAATGAATTCAGATACCTAGATGATTGATTTCTCCTTCAATTATTTTGGTATATATATATATATATATATATATATATATATATGAAAAGGGTGAGTTGAAGTGGCATGTTAAATGTACAAATTTCTGATCATAGGTTGAGTAGTATCACGATCTCTTTTTGTATCAGATTCTTGTAACATGAACTAACAGTAAGATCGATTAGTTTTCTGTTCATAATAATGTAAAGTAAAATCGTACTCTGATTAAAGTATATTATGAAGTATATTGGCAGAAAGATACTTAGTTTGCAATGTTCTGCTTTTCATGCTGAAAAAGATAAATTTGTTTTTCATATTTTAGCATGCAACATCCAGGGTGGTACCTGATGTGTATGATTAATCTTGATGTGTTTTGATTTTGTTTATTTGTGTAGAGAGGAAATTTCTGGGATAGCAAAATGGAATGGACTACTTCTTGTGGGATGAATCTTATTTGCACTCGGTATGATATATGACAGATTTCTTGCAGGTCATTGACCTTTAGAATTGTCCTTTACCAATGGACAGTTTATGTGGTATTTTCTAGAATTGAAATTATGCATTAAGCTTTGCTCCTTTAATATGTTGTATGCTGATAGCAGATAGGTAATGAATAGATTGGTGCAAATTTTAATGAGAAATTCATGATAAATTCAACATATCCACATAGATAGCATTCATGTATATTCCTAAGAGGATAATTGGTGGTATAATGAACCATTATGAATTTAGCAGTTTGAGTGCATAGGCCTGTACATAAGGTTCACAGCTGTTATGTAAGGTATTGATATGACTCTCATAGCCATAAACTTGATAAACCAGTGTTTATAGCAGTTATACATTTTGGGCAAATAACATGTATCCATTGAATGGTAGTGGTATTCTCCAGTACTGTTATGTTAAAGGTAAATAGTATTGACAGGTAATCTGCCTGGGTTGCCCCTTTTCCTTGTTATACAGGTTATTATGCATTACAGGGAACATAAGGATAGAAAACATTTACTTGGTAAAAGTGGCTTGGAATATTCTTATATATATATATATATATATATATATATATATACATATATATATATGTTTCTTACTTTTTGTTATACTTAATCGCCTTTTCCCGCATCAGCAAGGTAGTGCCAGGAAACAAAAAATGACCTATCCATTCGTATACACATTTTTTTTTTTCTAATTTTCCAAAAGAAGGAAAAGAGACGGGGGCCAGGTGAGGATATTCGCTCAAAGGCCCAGTCCTCTGTTCTTAACGCTACCTTGCTAACGCAGGAAATGGCGAATAGTATGAAAGAAAGGATATATATATATATATATATATATATATATATATATATATATATATATATATATATATATATATATATATATATGTATATATATATATATATATATATATATATATATATATTGTTTGAGGACAATGTGGGGTGTGAGGTGGTTTGATCGAGTAAATAACGTAAGGGAAAGAGAGATGTGTGGAAATAAAAAGAGCGTGGTTGAGAGAGCAGAAGAGGGTGTTTTGAAATGGTTTGGGCACATGGAGAGAATGAGTGAGGAAAGATTGACCAAGAGGATATATGTGTCGGAGGTGGAGGGAACGAGGAGAAGTGGGAGACCAAATTGGAGGTGGAAAGATGGAGTGAAAAAGATTTTGTGTGATCAGGGCCTGAACATGCAGGAGGGTGAAAGGAGGGCAAGGAATAGAGTGAATTGGATCGATGTGGTATACCGGGGTTGACGTGCTGTCAGTGGATTGAATCAGGGCATGTGAAGCATCTGGGGTAAACCATGGAAAGCTGTGTAGGTATGTATATTTGCGTGTGTGGACGTATGTATATACATGTTGTATGGGGGTGGGTTGGGCCATTTCTTTCGTCTGTTTCCTTGCGCTACCTCGCAAACGCGGGAGACAGCGACAAAGCAAAAAAAAATATATATATATATATATATATATATATATATATATATATATATATATATATATATATATATATATCAACATATACATACACAGACATATATGTATATACATGTGTACATATTCATACTTGCTTGCCTTCATCCAATTTCAGCTCTACCCTGCCCCATAGGAAACAGAATCGCTACCACCTGCTTCAGTGAGGTAGCGCCAGGAAAACAGACAAAAAAGGCCACACTAGTTCACACTGTCTCTAGCTGTCACGTGTAATGCGCTGAAACCACAGCTCCCTATCCATTCCAGGCCCCACAGACCTTTCCTTTACCCCGAGTTGCTTCACATGCTCTGGTTCAGTCAATTTACAGCACGTCAACCCTGGTCTACCACATTGTTCCAATATACTCTGTTCCTTGCATGCCTCACACCCTCCTGTATTTTCAGGCCCTGATCTCTGTCTTTTTCACTCCATCCATCCTCTTCCAATTTGGTCTCCTGCTTCTCCTTGTTCCCTCCACCTCTGACGTATCCTTTGTGTCAATCTTTCCTCACTCATTCTCTCCATATATCCAAACCATTTCAACACACCCTCTTCTGCTCTTTCAATCACACTCTTTTTATTTCCACACATCTCTTTTACCCTTTCGTTACGTACTCGATCAAACCACCTCGCATCACGGTGTGGTATACCGGGTCGGCGTGCTGTCAGTGGACTGAACCAGGGTATGTGAGATGTCTGGTTAAACCATGGAAAGGTCTGTGGGGCCTCGATGTGGATAGAGACTGAATGTGAACGAATGTGGCCTTTTTGTCTGTTTTTCTGGCGCTACATCGCTGGAGCAGGGGGTAGCGATTCTGTATCCTGTGGGGCAGGGTGGCACCAGGAATGGATGAAGGCAAGCAAGTAAGAATATACGTATATTATTTTTTTATTATACTTAATCGCCGTCTCCCGTGTTAGCAAGGTCGTGCAAGGAAACGTATGAAAGAATGGTCCAACCCACCCACATACACATGTATATACATAAATGCCCACACACACAGGTATACATTTCAACGTACACATACATAAACAAAGATAGACATATACATATATACACATGTACATATTCATACTTGCTGCCTTCATCCATTCCCGTTGCCACCCCACCACACAAGAAATAGCATCCCCCCTCCAGCGATGCAGTACATTGATTTTTAGATAAAGTAGATATGACTTGGATAATGTGGTGTGATGGTAGGGTTGAGCTGAGAATACACCTTGATATTTGGAACACTGGATCATTCAGTCTTGTAATTTTCACCAGTAAAAATTTTTAAGTTGTCCATGTTACCACTTTTTTTCTGAGATCACCACACCAGTTATGATAAGTTCCGAGTGCACTTTTGTGTATTACATCTTTTGGGGAGAATGAGGGCAAAGATTGATTCACTTGTCACTCAGGATCTTTTTGCAGTTTTAATGTGTACAGAGGGCCAGAAAGATAGCTCATTCCTTTTATTCTTAACAGATTCTATCAGCTACAACATCCCTTCTTTCTAGGCCCTTCATTCGGATTACATATTAACTGACGGTTTGCTCTGGATTAGCTATCCTTAATGGCTTTGTTCTTGCAGCTGTGTCGTAGTTTTCATATATCTATGGGGGCTCCAGGTAATCTTCAAACATTTCAGATATCTTAAGAGTCATGTTCCCTGGTGATTGGGTAGTCTGTTTATTTGTTAGTTTGAATTTTATTATAGGTATGATGGTTAATTCATACATTGAATTATCTGATATCTCTCGTGAAGTCATCTTTAATTATAATTTTGCACTTTTATATATGAAAGTATTTTTACATCTTAGGAGATCTGCACCTTTACTTTTTCTGTTAAATCCAGCTCTAGCTCCATAGGATGGATCAGGTATATACGCCCTCTTGAATTCCTTGATGTCTTAACCCACGCCCAGTATTTGATTGGAATTGTACACTTATGTAAACAATTCAAGTTCTCACTTTGCACACTTAAGTTGAATTGTCAAGTGAGACCAGTGTTTCCAGTCATATCACTTCTGTGCAAAATGGTCCAACTGAAGTTGACCCCATATTCAGTTAATATGTAAAGTGACGTATTTAACCTGCAAGAATGCACTTGTAAATCCAGAATATGCAAATTTGAATGTTTATCAGTATTATCATTATAATTATCTGGCAAAAAAATAGCTGTTTAGACTAATAGCATTCTTCTTCATGAGAAAAGGTTTACAGTAGTGTAGAGTGTAAAAATATTGTGTAAAATAATTGTTTTTTGCCCTGGTAAAGGATTATGATAATGGGAGTTCATATATCTTGGAGATTCAGGATGCTTTTCAGTAGATGAGGCTTCATAGATGGTATTTTTTAACTGCTGTGGCAGTTTCATAAGTTTCTTCAGATTAAAACAATTCCTATGCAGATTATATCGTGCCGGTACAGTCAGATGCATTTCCTGATCATCTTTCATAAGCTGTATGTGAATATATGGTAATTATTTATTATATTTATTATTATTATATTTTTTATATTGAATTCTTCCTCCCATGTAGCTAGGTATAAAGGCCTGAAAATGGTAAGCAGAAAGCGAGTGGATGATTGCTTGTAAAGAAGTTACTGAAGTGAAGGAGAGAGAGAGAGAGAGAGAGAGAGAGAGAGAGAGAGAGAGAGAGAGAGAGAGAGAGAGCACAATTTAGGGGAAAGGAGATTTTGTGATTATATGATGAAGTTTAGAATGTGAATAGCATACACAAGTTTGAAATGGTGTTTGATTATTATTCAGGGTTCAGAAATGTGTTAGGTTTGCCGAGGTTCTAGAAATCTTTACATTTCCCTTTTTACCTTCTGTGTACAAAATTAGATCATAGATATATTGTACTTGTTTTTTATATTATAAACTATGTTTTAAAGTCTGAAGTGCACATATTTGCCTTGTGCTGTTACAACCTAACCAATGCTGGACATATGCCAAGAAATAATGAAAAGGGATCAATCCTGAAAATGTCAGTATGTTGGTTTGTAAATTGATAAAAGCTTTACAGATTGCTGTGAATATTATGGTGAATTGTACTTGAATGTGTTGAATTTTATAAAAAAAAAATTGGTACTTCCTATCCTAAAAAAGGTGACTTAGCTTCTTGAACCTTGGTCTTTTTTCATATCGGCTGCATAGATGTGTCAAAATAATTTGTTTATATTAAGGACAATTTATAAAGAAAAAATAATTAAACCGTTTTTCAAAACATTTTTCATATCTTGGCCTGAACCAGATTTGAACTCTTATTTTTATCTTAGTGTGTGAGATATTTTTTGAGAGTATATGTTTTAGGGTTATGAAATGGGTATAGGTAATGATATTCACATCTCACAGATAGGTACTATTAAGTAGGCTTAGATTTGCTTAGTGCGTCTTAATGATAAAATAATTGCCATTGTACAAATATTGTTTTTACAGGTGAGTGTATTGTCAGCAAAGTGAGCTGCACTTTGCCTCAGGGAAAAGAAGTCAGTTATGTGAATGAGAGTTCACACAGTTCTAAAACTTCGCCAGAGTTGCAGCAAGCTGGTGAGTGTTATGAATTATGTTGAAGAGTTTCTGTATCATTTAACTGATTATGACATTGCAAAGCAATAGTCATTTTAAGTTAAGTACCATGTACAATAAACTTCTCAATTATTTATATATTGTTATATGCAGTTTATGGGTATGCAGATAGAATTGGGAATGGTTTGTCTGTAGCATGTCTGGAGATTGTAGATTGATTAACAAGTAGTGGATGATATGATCAAATTTTGTCTGGGTACAGTTGTAAACTAAAAGTTTTTATATTTGTTAGACATTTTCAAAGTTGATATTATTAGTGCTGAAAAATCATTTGAAAGTTGATGTCATTAGTGGTTGATAAGGTACATGTCATCAGTGCTAATGAACTCTTTCTCTTGGTTTTTATTATGAATAGAATTCTGAACTCACCTGTTCCAAACTGAATGATTAACAATATCAATCATTGATACTCCATTCTTGTTTTAGCTTTTTTTATTGTTTTCATATTATATAAAGCATTTTTAGATGCTGATGAGATTAAGTTTTATTTATTGTGCATAAATTTTGATTTCTCTCCTTATGGCCATAGGCTTGAAGAGTAAACATCATCATCAGTGGATAGCAATATGTTTTGTTTGACCAACAAGGGTTTGATACATTCCATCTATTTCATTGGCACAGACACTTTATTTACAGTTGACCAGTAAGGTTTTTATTTATTTATGTTAAACAAGTATTAATTGGAATGGAAGTAGTTTAATATTTTTGATGGAATATGATTAGTGTACTTTGTATATGCTAGAAAGATTGATTAATGAAGTATTATTGAAAAATGCCCAAGTATTGATATACAGTAATCCAGAAGTTGATCATATTGGCTAATAGAATTTTTTAGTAAGTTTAATGCACTTGTGGAATGCAACGCAGAAGTGAATTTTATTTTTTTAATGTAACTGAAATGTTGAAAAAATAGAGTAAACTATAGATAGTACACGATACACAGTTGAGCTAGAAAAATTTTAGCGCTCGTTTGGAGTAAAGATAACTTTCAAAACATATATGCTTCTTAGTAATTAGATTTGTGTCAAGTTAGATTTGTTGGAATACTGGAAATGCATTGCTCCTTAGTTGCAGTACTGCAAGACAATACTCACACGCTATATATTGCAAATAACTAAAAGGCTTATTTCATTTGCACTTTAAGCTTTGTACTGTGCAAAAGAAAAGCCAGTGTGGAAGACAGAGATGCTGCTGTGTTTGGAGTTCTTGGAGTTAAGATACTTGTCTTTTCTGTTTGAGTAAGCAGTGTTTCATAGAGAAACAGTAAATAGTGATTTTATTTGTCTGTGTAGTGTATCTGGTGGAAATGATTTTCTCTAAATCATGTCAGGTAGGATGGCATCCAAAGTAAATAATACATTGCTTGTCTTATTTTTTCCAGATGCAAATGTTCTTAATATGTCCATGCATTCTAATGCCAATGATTCACTCGCAACAGTTGGAATGCTTATTAGAGAAATTTGTATTACTTTTTTAGGTGAAGCAATTGCCTTCTGTTTGCAAATTAAAAAAAGGGAGGATGCCAATGGTTTAAGAGTATAAGTGATAAAGAAGAGAAAGAAAAGCTGATAAGAGAGTGAAGAGAAATGGGGCTTGATTTTGTAGTTCATGGCAAAGTACTTTGTGTTGGAATACATACAAGGTCAAATAATCATGACATCAGGAGTCAGACATGTTTAGCAAAGATGAGTTTGACTATTCCTTATGGGCTAGATCAGATACATCAAATTGTATACTTTATACAGCTGATTTTTGGCACGTATAGAATGGCATCAGGCCCATAATCTAGTTTGGACTTTTCCTTTTATATCCCTTATTTTTTTTTTTTTTTTTTTTTTCATACTATTCGCTATTTCCCTTATAAAAGCGTTAATTTGCAACTTTATTTGGTTCACTTCAACAAAATTCCACAATTGGCCATGGTACTTGATACAGATATTTTGATATTTTACAAATAGTATTGCCACTCATTCTGTTTCACTGCCAATAACTATGCAATACTGCAGCCAGTTCATTTGCTAACTTTTCTTGTCCAACGGCTGTGCATCCATGCAAATAATCTCACCAGACACATTGGTCAGAGTATGTCAAAAGAAGGTTCTTTTGAATGGAAATACTATGATGTCCCATTAGATCTGAATATTTTGGTAGTCTATGAATAGCTAAGACATCAGAAATACTGTACACTCTATGAAACATATCCTAAGAACATACAAGTGTCATTGCAGAATTAGATTCATACATTTGTTTTCAGTGATATGTTTATGATGGATTTTTTAGCATAAATTTTTGTGCATATTTATGAAGGATAGTAATTGGAAATAGAATCAAATTAGTATATGAATTTGCTGTGGTAGAATAACCACAAAATCATTACATTACTGAGTTATAGGTAACGAGTCAGTCAGCTGAAGAGCTTACCAGTATGATTAGATATATCAAATATGTCAGCCTGTTATCTCCCCCACTTTCCCTTCTCTGCCAGCATCCTTTGTGCTCACCATGCATTGCTGGAATGAATTGGGGTTGCTGTGTGTTGAATAACCATTATATTTAGTTAGGATAGTTTCCTTGTTTATCAGTTTCCCATGTTGGTTCTCTCCATACGCCCTTCCTTGTCTCTTGAACATAAACAGTCATTCGCTTGCAGTTATTTGCTTGATACCACGATTTCAAAGGTTTCAGGTCTTGTAATAATGGTTTTGTGTAGTAATTGAAATTTATGATTTAGGAATAATGACAGTGTTGGATTCACTTCTGTTGGCATTGTGGTAGTGCATCTAATCTCGAAATTTCTTAGATTTATAGGCATAATTGGAAAAAAATTAAAGGAAAGATATCTTACACATATTTCATAATTGAATTCAGTGAATGGAATTCTAATAAAGGTATGTAGTGCAAAAAGCCATAATCATTAATTGGAGAAAATTCCAAAGTTTAATTTTTCCTACTACAAGTTTTATGGGGCCTGAAGTGTTAGGAATTTGTCCATATACACATATACCCAGCTATATAAGAAAGGTGACAAAAATGGATATGAATTACAAGTATGGTCTGCAAACTGTTGGAAATAATTTTGAAGTAAATAGAGAACTTTTTGGAACTACCTAAGTGAAAGGCATTGTAGATAAAGTGGAAATTAAACTCATCAGTTCACATTGACTTAAGATAGTAAGTAAACTCATAGGGAATGGAAGTAGGTAGAGGGACTATTTATTCTTACGTAGACTGCAGGGAAATATTTGATACTTTTCCGAACAGGAGTTTGATAAAGAAGCTAGAGCCTAATTAGTGTAAGCACCCCCTCTTTTTTTGCACAGTTCTGTAATAATTAACATGCAGAACTGTTTACTCACTAATACACCTAAGAGTGCACCCTTCCTGAATGTATTTTTTTTTATCAGTTTGGGTAATTGGTTACATGTGGATTTAAGTCTGGAGTTCAGCACTCATGATATGGTGCAAAAACCCACTACTTTTAGCTGTTTACACTTGTGGCTCTGTACACCTGCATATAAACCAAGGCAAAACCTACACTAGGGTGGACCATAGAGGGAAGTTGGACAAACATATATCTGGGTCTGATGTACATGATGCCGTATTTTTCAGTTGTTCATGTTTGTTGTACTGGTATTAATGAAAGTGAATTTATTGATCATGCTGTTTGCGTTGCCATTGCTTGTATTGAGATGGGTTGCTCTTTATTGTTTTTGATCTGTATGTGCTTCCCCATGGACATGACCTTCAGCCAGTGACAACATAGTATCATCATGACTTTATATAGATGGGTCCTGATGTATTACAGTGATATGGCAGTTTCACATTTGTAGGGAGACCTGCCTTCTTTCTCTCATTGAGTCCTACCACAGTTGAGTGTGACTTAAATGATTTTCTCTCCAAAAACTTTGTAAGTATTGATGGTGTTGACAGAGGGGCAGGTGATTATATAGTGAGACTAACATAAACTGGTGGTTGTCATGGCAACAGAGATTGTGTTCATTGGAACTGCAATTCTGGGAATCTACATTTCAGTTTAGATATTTGAAAAGCATCTCATCGTTTTTTTTTTTTTTTTTGTACTAATGATCATTGAACTTAATATAGCATAGGGGAAGGAAGAACGTTTTTTCCAGTTTGTTTTGTCAGAGTAAGGTTGTTAGGACGTAGCTAGACAAAGTTACAATAGGTGATGTAAAGGGATTCTGTAATGATTTAGTTGAATTATTTAGATATAGAATATTGTCATATATTTACAGTAAGGCTAAATGCCATGGTTCTTAGAAGGATTTACTTAATCATAGTTCTTGATATTGTAAACTGTGTATTATGTAGATAATATACATTATGACTACCATTAGTTTCTGCACTTATCAGTGGCAATGTATAGTCATTTGGCATCATTGGTGACTGGAGGAGATTTGGAAGATAGAAGTGATTTGGTCCATAATGATGATGCTAGCTAGAAATGGTGTTGTTCATACAAATGTTGGGAGCTGGAAGTTGTTTGGCCCATGCTCATATTGATAGCTAGAAGTGCTATTACTGTTAGCTAGGTAAGTGGTTCGTCCCTTGGGTATTTATTATCTTGATCAAGCCTGATCGGCCGTACCTTACAGTGGCGTGAGGATGTTTAGTTAAAATGAATTTCTGCAGGTTTGTTAATTTCAAGGAAACCATAGCCACATGTCTTTTGTGTTGTGTACATCCGGAATATGAGGGTAGGATGTGTGAGTGGGAGTGTTCTCAGGTTCCCAGGCCTAGAAAGAGGTCGTAATCTGCTTAAGGAGGAAGAGCATCCTGTTAATCAGATCCTCTGTATTAAAAAATAGAAAGATTATGACCGGGGAGTGTACGTAACCCACTAGGATGTTCAGCGCTTACCGAACCTTCCACACCCACTGACGTAGTCGCTTTGATTCCTCGTCTGTCAAGAGGCCATGTGGTGGCCTCAGTGCTCTACATCAGATCTGTTGTGAAAATCAACAGTCTAGTGATAACCGGTCGTGGGAGCGTTTAGCTCATCTTGAATGAGTAGATAGTGTATAACTTTCACGAATGATGCTGTATGATATTCATTCGGGTTCCGTTTTTGCCTCGTGCGTAACAAAAGTTCTTAATACTGCTGACTCTCGCAGTTCGTTTCTATAGCTAATGTTTTAACCCAGCCCTAGAGCGAACATTAAGACATCTATCTTACTTCCTTCCTCCCGCACGTGTAGCCTTGATTACCCGTTCTTCTCCTCCCTCCTCCATCTCTTTGTGTCCAGCGGAGCGTCCCAGTATAGGCAGGTTCGATGGTATCTTCGCGGTGCGTGGCCGTGTATTGATCATTGTTGGGTGTTTGTCCTCACGTGTGGACGGACAGTAAATGATTTCCCCATCTGCAAGTCGTTACGCGTGACACATGGTGCTGCACCGTTCTTCTCGCTGACCGTGGATTGTTACTCGAACTTAATCCGCAAGTACAATGAGTGTAGGCATCATATTGAAGGATAACCCGTGAGTACGAAGAGTGGACATCATATTGGAGGATAACCCGTGAGTACGATGAGTGTTGGCATCATATTGTAGGATAATCCGTTAGTACGATGAGTGTAGGCATCATTTTGTAGGATAATCCCTGAGCACGATGAGTGTAGGCATCATTTTGTAGGATAACCCGTAAGTACGATGACTGTAGGCATCATGTTGTAGGATTTCAGTCGTGGTACTCCAGGAATAAAGTGTATGTACAGTTTGATAGTGGATGGATGGAAGGCGTCAAGATGTCGCACAGACGCGTTGAAGTTCACGTACTCGGGTGTTAAGTCGATCCCATGAAGGGGTTAAGCTATAGGACTCGTGAGGTTAAGACGTCGCACCAAGGGGTTAAATCTTCTTATTCAAAGGGTTGAGCTGTCATTATAAGGGGTTAAAGTCGTCGTACTCAAGGTTTTATATCATCGTACTAAGGATATTCTGTTTATTTCGTTGTTGTAATGGGTTTAAGACGTTGTACTTAAGGGGTTAACTCGTTGTACTTAAGGGATTTAGCTGTGTCGTACTAAGGGGTTAAAGTCGTCGTCCTTAAGGAGTTTAAGATATTTTCCTCCCGAGTCTCATACCTTGGGCATGAGGTTGGGCAGGCACGTTATAGGCACTGGGTTGATTAAAGCGAGTGTTTCCTTGCCATGTCTTTGTTGTGGGTGTTCGATAACTGGTGTGCTTGTCATTTTTGGGTGCGGCACCTTGGTGAGGGGTGGGCGGACTGCCACCCTCGTGGGTGGGTGGATGGTTATGACTCTCACCTCTCCCTTTCCTCTCCCCTTCCTCCTCATCTTTTCCCTTCACTCATCCCCTCTTCTCGCCCTCGCCCTCTCCTGTTCCCCTCGTTTCTCTTATTTACTTTGTTTTCCCCTTTCCCTTCTATGTTCTACTTCCCTCGTTCGCATTGTCCTCCGCTCCCCTCTCGTCTTCCACGTTCATGGCGAGTCTGTGTGAGCGCAGCTGTTGCGCCTGCACTTGTTAACTGTAGCATTTTACCCGTCATAGATTCTCTTCTAGATAATGGCATAAAACATGAGGGATAGCTACTTGTAAGTCAGTAAGGCCTTTGATGATATTATACTCTACGTGGTACATGATTTGACTTTGAAAAAGGGGCATTGATAATGGCTTTACCTTGTTGGCGAAAGCTTGTTCCTCGCTGGATTATGTTACGTGTTCGTACTTCCAGTCAGGTGGGAACAGAGTCATTCTCTCTTCCTACGAAGCCTCCAGCTTCACCGTCACCAGTATGTGCCCCAGGTACCTGCCGGAGCCTCATGACCCCTCCTGCTCTAATCACGAAACACCCACAGTGGATATATATATATATATATATATATATATATATATATATATATATATATATATATATATATATATATATTCTTTGCTGTACATTTATGAGGCGTGAAAACAGGTTTTTAGACCAGTACTGGTGGATTGTAAGAAAGGGGAGGGGAGGGACGGGGCGGGTCGTGAAGAACGTTTACAAGTCATTCACGGTCGGCTTGTCATTGTGTAGAGAGTGGGTCATCAAGTTGTCGGGGGGGGTAAACATGCACCCACGAGATGAGGTGGCGTCGCGCCGGCTACATGGCTCTGAATGACATCTTGGGTGACTTCTCTTTATGAATGTCTGCCAGGGTCACCTGATGGTCGTCTGCCTGTGTGTTGTGTGTGTGTGTCCCGGATCGAAGGTTGAGGGCTGCAGCAAATAGTCTCTCCGTCGTTAATGTTCGTATGTGGTTTATTTTTTTGTTATTGTTTCAGGTAATTGGTGGTCGTGCGAAGCTTTGATTACTTGTACAAGTGTTTCTTATCATGTGTTTTAGTGTTACTAGACCTAGCCTGTCCTCGTGTGATACTTGTTTCTAATTTTAAACCGGCAGCTGTTATTGTCACTATGACAGAACTGTCTTCTCTAGATCTGTGGTCTCTCGAGGTACGGCCTTCTTTTTCTTTCCGTTTCCTCAGGCCCATGTCTTTTTGTATGCACCGCTGACCTTGATCGCTGCCTTTTTATTTAGGGAAGACGGATCAGTAGGAGTGCATTTGTTTCCGCAGCGACTAAACCAAACTTCAGCTCACCTGGAAGGTACTAGACTACGCTCGACCTAACTAACCTTTGTGCAAATGCATCTAATCAGAACTAGATGATACGACTCGTCTTAGCCTGGTTCCCTCCATACCCAACCCTTCCTAAACCTACAGCCATTAAAGAAATGAATCACAAAGAGCAAGCTGCGTTCATCCCTTGAACACAGCTGTAAGAAGCCTTGGATTTGATTGCCTGACCCTTGACCTGATTCGTAAGGTCAGGTCAAAGGTTATATACCATACGCAAAGGTTGCACCGTCGTGCTCAAGTGGTAAAGACGTTGTTAGGGGAAGCTTAACACGGTGCCTGGCAACAAGACAGGCGTAACCTACTTGCGGGATGGTGGCCGCCTCCCATTCGCTGTCGGAGGCGAGTCAAGGCTCCTTGCCCGATGGCTTTGGCCGCAAAGCATGTGTGGGGAATGGTGCTCTCTCTCTCTCTCTCTTTCCCCACCACCCATGTGTACGCTCGGGTAGGTCAGATCACTTACATAGGTCCAGGACGGGATGCAGGAGTGTAATGGTTGCATCAGTGTTGTTGTAATCCTTCACGAGAACCCGTCTTGCTGCGGCCGGACACCTATGTAGAGTGACAGATGACGCCGGAAGTACGCGTTCGGTCACACGGAGCAAAAAAAGGATTGCTCAGACAACATCGTACAAAAATACAAGAGTATTTAGCGCTCCTGTCTGCCGAGGTATGGAAGAGGCAGTGGAACAGAGTATTAGAAAGTACAGTTGGCAACATTTGGGGGCCTGCAAAGCGGTGAACGTATGTGAGCGCTTTAGGCGCTTCCGGGCCGTAAGGCGAATGGTGTGGAGCGCGGCCGCCAGTGGCCCGCCTCTTTAGCTGCAGGACCCGCGGGCTGCCAGGGCCCGGACGCAAGCCCAGAGGACACAGCCCCTGCCCTCCTGAATAATAAGTTTATTGCAAGGTAGATCTGGTGTCCTCTCCTAGTCTGCAACACACACACACACACACACACACACACACACACACATTATATATATATATATATATATATATATATATATATATATATATATATATATATATATATATATATATATATATCTGGACACCACAGGAAATGAAACACGTTAAGTTCCCAAATGCACTTTCGTGTAATGATCACATTACTTGGGAAGTTATCGTGTTTCATTTTCCTGTGATTTTTTGCATATACTAGATCACGCACACCACTGTGACCTCTTGGAATAAATATATATATATATATATATATATATATATATATATATATATATATATATATATGTGTGTGTGTGTGTGGTTTTGCTAGTCCTATATACCATAACGGAGGACCACGCAGTGTCGAAATGATTTGCTTAGGTGCTGCTTAATAAATGCTGGTCATTATATTGTCTATACTTGTTTTAGGTAAGTGGTGTTCATTTGCTCGTTAGTAAAAAGAAATAGTTACCAGTATAAGTTTGATCTGTAATTTCCATATTATTATTAGTAGTAGTAGTAGTGGTAGTATCAGTAGTAGTAGTTGTAGTTTATTGGTGTGGAGTCAGGTGTCTCATCGAAATCCTTTATGTGGATTTGTTGGTTAAAGATGGCTTTTGCCAAATTGTACTGATGCTCAACTTCAGGAAAACTATCACATAGTTTTAATGACGCTGAGAATGCAGAAGTCTGGATGGAGTATTTAAGACGAATTGGCACCTGACGGCACCCTAGGAAAAGGTTGGTGTAACTAATGGCTTAGGGCGAGCAGTGGGTTTTATATTGGACCCAACGTAATCAGGGTAACGTTCTTGGTTAATATGACAGGAGGGAGGCCGGCCTCACTGTTGAATAAATGTTTTTATATTCACTTACAGTTGTGTGTGTTAAGGTGTTTAACGGCGATTCTAATCAGACGCGAATGTTTTGTCATAAAGAAATTACGTCTGTTGACTCCCATTAGTGTCTTGGTATGTTCGTGGATGGCATGCGAAGTTTCCATCTTTAAATAAATTCTGTGTCAAGACATCCAGATGTAGCGTCTCAAACAAAGGAAACTTTCTGTTCATCAAGAGGTGTGGTGGTGAGCGAGGCGCGGCGGGAGGACAGGGGAGGTGTAACTGACACATCACCTGAGTCATATCATGGAGCGCCCAGCTTATCAGTAGACTCAGGCAGAACACTGATGGCGTGTAAGCTAGAAGCGGTTGGTTGGTGTGCCTTCGTCGGGTTAGCCGACTCCCCCCTCCCCTCCTGTCCTTCCCTTCATCCTCCTCCTCCCCTCCACACTCCGCTAATCCCCGTGAGTGATGTGCTATTTGGGATTATAGTGGGTATCTTTTCTTTGTTGGAGAGCTTTATGAATCCTAGCCTTTTGTGGAGCGCGAATTCCTCCATGGGTTGGTGATGCTTCGAATTTTTAAGGTAATGGAGTGCGGTACTTGTGGGAAACCTTAGTGATATTACGCCTCGTGTAGCAAGTCTTTACCCACCCACAGCTTCCTGACCCACATTGCATGGATGCTCGGGCGATTCTCGCCTTATATCGCTCTATATTTATGACCGGGTTGTACTGGCGGGAGTGTTAGGAAAGTCTTCTGGGCGAGGACAGCGTCGTCCCCGAGGGTTGTGGCGGGTGTCCCCAGCGTACACGGAGGAGAGTGAGTGAGGCCTTGGAGAGCCGCTAGAGAGCGTGTGTAGCAGGCTTGTGTTGCAAACCCCCAACCGCCACTTTTCCCGCCCTTCGCCGAGTTTCCCGCGTTTTCGCTCGATGCTGCTGACCAAGCCGGTGTTTTTGCTTGTTTTATTCTGCTCTCTGGCGCTAGGTAATTAAATCTCTTGTTTTCTGTTTATAGAGCTCTTGAAGGATGGCGTACTTACGTGCCAAGTAAAGTTTATTGACCAGGTTGCAGGATACTTGATGTACCCTGTGAACCCTGGGCTTGCTTGAGGTGCGTAAGCCTATGCTGGCCGATATTATTCATCTTGAGCGCGGACCCCGCCAGAGGGAAGGAAGAGCTCCACACGCCACAGATGAACTCTAACAAGCTAGTAAGAGTAGGCATAGCACTTATATGCATATGATCGTTGATGCTGAACGACGAAAGGTTGACAGGTGTTGATATGTGGGCTAGCGTAGGGGCCAGTAGTGATGGACGAGTCACGTGGAGTGGTTGCTTCGGCTCGCAGACTTATAAAGTGGTGTACCAAAATATTTGCCCGGAAAACTTGGAATTGGAGGGGAATGACTGACATTTATGAGACGTTTTATTGATGGAGAAGTGTCAGCTATCATTGATGATTTCCTTTTCTCTGATCAGTGAACGATGGATAGGATATAGGAAATTGCGATATGCAAAGGGCGTGTAGAAAACCTTATCGGCAGAATATGTAATAATGGTGGGACTGTGGGTAATGTGAAGCAGTCGTGGAGGGTTGGGCTCCGGATGGAGGGGTCTGGCAGGTTAGGCTGGGCGAGGGTGGGAAGGAGGGATGGGAGGGGGGAGAGGTTGTTGGGTCGTGCAATAAACCGCCCAGTTGCAGACCGTTACCGCCAGCTTTATAGCCTCTTGTTCCAGTACAGTCTTGTCGCCACAGGTTCTTGACGCTGGTCTTCGGTCCGTGCTCCCTAGTCTTGGTTGGGTTTCATTATGGCGCATCTTTATCCCCCATCAGACTGTATCGTAAACGTCGAATTGACATGTGGTTCCTGTGTAGGTGCGTGTGCGTCCGGCTTGGGTTCTCCGTTTTCTTTAGTTGTGGGTGCTTCGGCATTGGCGTGTGTATATGCCACGCATCTCTTTTATTCATCCTTACTCTTGGATTCTTTTTCATAGTTCTCATCAAACTTAGTCATTGTTGGATACCTGTTACGGGAGGAGAGGATTTAACAAGACTTCTTTTTTTGTTGTTTTAAGCGGCTACCCGATGATCGCCTATAGCTTTGTTGCAGCCGCCTTTGTTACAAGTGGAGTTTTTTTTTTTCTACAACTCGTCTCAGCATTCATTCTGATGCCTTGGTGTGCTGTCGGCGTCCGGTTTATTCTTACCAAGATAACTTTTATTGTGTGTGTGTGTGTGTGTGTGTGTGTGTGTGTGTGTGTGTGTGTGTGTGATTACATGTCTGTACTTATTTGCAATGTTCTGGGAGGGAGTTTTACAGTCTTGGGACCCAGTTCTTGAACCCTCTTATCCAATATACAACTCGGTTTTCAGACAGATGTATACAGTCCACATTAACATTTCCGTCATTCAGTGTATTTCATTCATCCGGCGATGTTTTATACTCTGAAAATACTTCTTTAAATATTTGTCGACCGAGATTCTTGCTTAACTTCATGTTATGTCCTCTGGTTTGTGTGCATGTGATTACTGTTATGTGTTACGGGGAGAGAGTTTTATACTCGTGTGTGTGCACGCGCGCTCATACATGTTTTGCTTATGTCTTGGTAGTTTCTGGTACACCATAAACATCATTTAGGTGTAGTTTTAGCCAGGTTCCATTACAGGACGCTCTTTACCTGTGGCAGTTCCGTTAAGAGTTGTGTGAGCAGCGGTTGCCGGTGTTGTGTCCAGGTGTGATGAGGGGTTGATGGTTGGTGGACTCGCGAGCGTCCTTCATGCGTCTCGGCACTGCCGGAGGTAAACATTGCAAGCCTTTGTCACCTCTCTCCCCTCCGCCCTACTTCCATCACGTTCCCTCTCTCGCCTCCCCTGTGCTTCCTCAAATTATCCCTTCGCCTTTGTTTCGCTTTATCTCCTTCTCGCCCCTCCTCTTTATTTTCACCTACTCGACATCCGCCCCTTTTCTTATGTTATCGTCCTGTGTCCCGATGGCTTGGCTGGCTGGGTGGCTGCCTACCTCTTGGTTATCCGCCCGTGTCAGCATTACTTTCTTTGGTATTTCTTTGGTCGTTATCTCTCCATGTGACACTCGCTTCCTCGGATTTCCTCGAGGCTGGCTTTTCTTCCACGTTTGCTCATAGTGCATAATACAGGCCCTTCATACTCCTTAACTCCTTGTCCACTATTGTCCCCCCCCCCCATCCCCCAGAGTGCGTCAAGCTCGCAGTACTCTGCTGTTACTCATTTTTTTTCCATGGGTACTCTTCCTTCTCGTCCTCATTTTCCGAGGGTTCTGTGTCCCCCAAACTCCTCGTCGTCTTTTTTTGCTAGAGTGCGGAATTGAAGTCCTAATTACCTTCATGCCCCTCCCCCCCTTTTTTTCTCAGGTATTTTCCTAGTGTGTCATTTTCAAGTGTACTTATAGAAAGATCTTAAGTATGTGGTCCATGAGGGTGCGGTGTATGACCCCTCCTGGTGTCAGGTCTGAGTGGCGAGCGTTGTGTTGATGGCGCGGTCCTGGCTGGCCCGGCGGCGCGCCGCTCGGAAGAAGCGGCCGTGAATGTGTTTCCCAGAGTCCGCCCACACCGCCTCCCCAGTTGTTTGTTGGGAGGGGCGCCCGTGTGGTTGGCTAGGGCTACGGCCTGCAATAAAAGGCTCTGTTGCAAACCGTTACGCTCATTTTTATTGCCGCTTGTGCACATAGGCTGCGGTGACGGCGTCAGGGGACGCGCCGGTGATGGAAGGCCCAAGGGAGGGGGAGAGGTGGACTCGGATCAAAAGGATTCGAGGTTAGAAGGGGGGGGGGGATGGAGCAGGCTAGGGGGGTGGGGGTGTTAATAGGCTCACTTGATATTGAATGACGATAATTCCGTTAAGGGCTGGAGTTGGTCGTGGATGCGAGTTCAACAGATGGTGTGAAAGACGGTCATTGCTGCTGCTGCCGGCGGCTCCGGTATGGCGTCCTTAAGGCTTGATGGATCCTTTCTCTGTGGCCAGGATGAATTCCTCGGTGTCAGCCAAGATGTAGGCGCGGGTGGCTTCTAGCCGTCTCGGCCTCCAGCTTCTCTTTCTCAGCGTAAGCTCTGAGTTGAGGCATGCGAGTCGTTCTCCTGTGACTGGATTTAGTTGCAGCTGAAAACGAATTTCGTAGTTCATATGCCTTATTATTGTTACCATCAGGGCGTTTCGTAGATTTTTATTATTTCTCGTTCGTAAAGTTTCTGGTTCTCGTAGTCTGCAGTTGACCACACCGTATGGAGTATCTTACAGGTAGCTTGAAAAGTGTCTCGATATTTATTTATTTTTTTACTTGCTCCTTGGCGTTATCTGTTAACGGCCCCGTGTGAATAAGGACATCCTGTGCGGTGGTGTGAGCGTGTGACCCGGTGTTACCAGTTAGGTGGACGGGTGCCATAAAGATGGCAACGGTGCAACATCTGCCCACTTTATTGCACGGTGCCCACGCTGCTGCCCGCCTCACCTCACTCTGTCGCCCCTGCCCTACTGCCTCACCCCTTCCATCACCCCTTCCCTCGCCCTCTCCCCTTGCCGCGTCCCTCTCCGTACTGGTGTTTTATCATCTATCCTTGTCTGAAGCCCCTTCTACACGCTCTCTCCGACCCTTCCCCTATCTCCCATCTTCCTATCCACCATTCCTCATCCTCGGCCGCTCTCGCTTTTTACTGTCATTCCCCTTTCGTACCCTCGGACCGTCCCTTCCCATGGGGTTACCGCTTAGCCTTCCCCTCGGGCCCCCCTCCCCTCGACCCTCGGGAATTAAGCGTGACTCCTTTGAATGTACCGAAGGAAATATATTTTTTTTTCTGTCTTTTTGGTAACGTTTATTTTGCTGCAAGCAGCAGGCTCTCCGTAAACGGGAGTAGCGCGCGCGACCGGCGATCCAGTTCTCCAGCGCGGAAGATGTTTACGGGGCCACGCGGGGTTATTGATCAAGGCAGTTGACAAGGTGCTGTTGATGTGGCTGACACGCGGCCCAGGAGCTGTGAATGGTTGGCTCCCGAGATGCTGCCGCCGCCGAGTTGGTGGGGTCGTGATGGGTAGTAGTGGTGGTGGTGGTGAGTGTGGGGTGGGTGGGTGGATGAGACAGCTGTGAGTTAGTCAGGTGTCGCCAAGGCTCAGCATGTTGTCTGTGCCAGATGTCATAATTTTTCACTGGAAAGAGCCCGCATCAGCCAACGACCGTGAGGGCAAAGCAAGGCGAGCAACCTTCTTGGTTTTCCTCGGGGGATTGAGAGAGAGAGAGAGAGAGAGAGAGAGAGAGAGAGAGAGAGAGAGAGAGAGAGAGAGAGAGAGAGTCTCTAGCGTTAAGACTTAAGCCAGGGGACCTGTGTTAGACTGGGTTGTGCTGGGCAGGCAGGGAGGGTTGGTTGGCCAGGCCATTCAGCGGCGGCCAGTTTAGGTGTGTCTGTCCCACGATCGTTCTCCGTCTGTGTCTACTTTTATTGCGTTGCTCGTTACGGTGGACGGGTTGAGTTACTGCCTGTTTGGTGCCGGCCTGCGGCTTGCAACAATCTGTGACCAATGTGGGCCCACCGTTGTGAGCCGAACCGGACCGCGGCGTGGCTGGACCAGCGGTGTGGTGGCCCAGCCCCCCCTTCACCTCCCATGCACCTCCCTCGGCCGTAACGCTTCCATTGATGATGAATTGGATCAGGAATAAGGTTGTAGTTTTTACTGGGACGGTCTTCGACATCATTAACTTCATTCGAAATGTCCTGAAAGATATATATATATGTATTTGCTTTGTAATGTAGTTGTTGTACGTAGTGCGAATCGAACGCCGTTACGAAGGAAGGATTTCTGCAGGTATTGAGGCTGTTGACCAGTCTGAGGACGTAGCTCAAGATGTGACAGGGGTAGGAAGTTTTGACGACGCGAGGGGGGAGAACCCTGGGAGTCTCTGTCTCTCCGTCTGTCTGTCTGTCTCACGCCGCCTGTGTTATGCTGACGTTTCCCAGGATGGTGGAACTCGAGGGGAAGGTAAAGCCTCCCAGACTAGAATGGCTCTAGCGTGAAAGATCTCGGCTGGATGTGACTCACGGTGGACTCTGTGAACGAGACTTGTCTTCATGAAGTGGTGTGACCCCCGCGCTGAGGAAGACGGGTATTATTTTTTACTCGCGATGAACAGGAATAACCAACATACCTCCCACGACAGGAGTGGCTCAACATACTTTGCCATCAGCCTCACGAAACATGAGTCGAAACGTCGATGATGTGAATGTTTTGATGCAGAGTCCTGATCCAATTAGGTTCTTTGCATTGGCGTAATGTATATTAAACCTAGTGTTTGGTGTGTGTGTGTGTGTGTGTGTGTGTGTGTGTAATTGTTTTGTGTTAATGAGCGTGGACGATACAGGCGGACGTACAGGAGCTAATTAATACGTACATTTTTTCCTACACTGTTGTGGAGGAAAGGTATCGTGACTGGTTATAACTGTTGTTGATGATATGCAACTGTTGATGGAGGAGGAGGTTATGACCTATTGTTGGTGTACAACTTGTTGGAGGAGGAGGAGGTTATGATTGTTATTGCTGTTGGTGTACCGTTATTGTTGGAGGATGTGACAGTTATTGTTGATGGTGTATAACAGTTGGATGAGTAGGTTGTGAGTTATTGTTGATGGTGTACAACTGTTGGATGAGTAGGTTGTGACAGTATGTTGTTGATGTACAGCTATCGTTGGAGGAGGATGTTAGTTATTGTTGATCGTGTAGAATTGTTGGTAGAGCAGATTTGGATGATGATATCGTGATGGAGAGGTGGATGATGATATGACGGAGGGAGAGGTGGATGATATCATCGTGACGGAGGGAAAGGTGGATATCTTCGTGACGGAGGGAGAGGTGGATGATATCGTGACGGAGGGAGAGGTGGATGATATCATCGTGACGGAGGGGGAGGTGGATGATATCATCGTGACGGAGGGAGAGGTGGATGATATCATCGTGAAATAAGTCAGTAGCCAAGACGGGTGATGCCCGCCTCCCGGGCCTGTCTCCGGTGCTGCTGCTGCTGCTGCTGCATCCTGCTCCTACTAGGCAGGCGCTCCGGGATCCTTTGTCTTACACCCACAGCCTCAGAATCGCCCCTGACCTCCTGCTCAGACGTGAATCTCCAAGGTGTATTCCTTGGATCGATGATAAATCATTACTGGTACACCCTAGTCGTCGGTGATTGGCGGAGGGCGGGCGGTATATGCGTCAGGGGAAGTGAGCAAAACACTCGCTCCTAGTGTTCTTTAATCGCTTTATCCCCTTCTTGTCCCGCGTGTGTCCCAGGGGCGTCTTGAGCCAACCACACCTCCGTCTTGAAGGCGACTCCTGGTTGGGTATGAGAGCGCAGGAGGGGAGGGGAGGGGGGGTAGGTGGCTGTCCTCAGGAGGGGCTCCGGGGGTTAAGGTCCCCCGGCTGTTAATGGGGCAGCCGGGCCAAATTTGGGATTTTTGCAACGAGGCCATAAAAACTGATGCCTCCTCCCCCATAGGCTGTGTGTGCGTATGTGTGTGTGAGTGTGTGTGGAAAGTTGAAGAGGGTGTTGTGTGGGCAGGACAGTTTATTTCCCCTCACGCTTGGTTCACGGCCGGACCCTCGCATCTCCCACCCTACTGCCCTGCCCGCCCAGCACCGACCCGCCAGGCCCCACGCCTCTGTTCCTGCTGGTGCCGGGACTTCAGCACCTCTTGCACTTCATCTTGACACACGAATCGATAGACTCGTGTCCCGTCTACTCATCATCACCTGTCCATCCCTCTCGTCTGGTTAACAGAGATCGGACCCAAACCTCGCAGGACGGTTCCTCCTCACGAGGCCACACACTGGCCCCGTCAGTACCCACCCACGAGTAAGGCACTCTGGCAGATTAAGTTAACCTCGCCGGCAGAACGACGGAACACAGACTCAGCTGTTGATGGACGCTGCTACACCCACTGAAGGTAGTAGAGGACCATTTTCAAACTAACTAGTGAAGTGTCAGTGAGAAGAGAAGACTTTAAACAAGGTGGTTCGGGCGGCCCGACAGAAGGACAGGTGTGTAGTTGGCGTGACCGGCCCGCCCGGGACCCGCTGCCAGGTGAACTCTTGTTTATTTACATTCGTGAGTCGAGGCACGTGGTGTAACGGGAGCCGCTGGGCCAGCCAGCCAGTCACATGGGTGAGTTGGGGGCAAGGTCGTCTCTACACCTGTCTGAGGGACAGTGACTTGGTATTGCATTACAGGGAGGGAGTGGGATATTGATGTTCCCGTCACTGTTAGAGAAGCATTGGACTTGCATGCTGACAGTTTCTTTGACATTGTCTCGCTTGTGAGGGTAGAACACCTCCGAACCCAGTGTAAGGTAAGTGTAGTTTGTGGGGACACGGGACGCAAACTCCCAGTTGCATCCCTTCTCTTAACATATTTCGTTTCAGTTACACCCTCTAGGTAACGTAGATATTTCAGGGGAAAAAGTGTTTTTATATGTTCGAATTGAATGTTTTACTAAGTGTATCTGTCGGTAGGTTAGGTGTGAGGGGCGGCGGCGTCATGTTGAGGTAGGTCTGGCCACCGGGAGAAACCCTGGATGAATGACAATGATAGTAATCTTAAGAGAGTCCTGCTTGCAATCGGTGCGGTGCTTGAAGAGCAACACGACATTCAGGCCAGGTAATGAGGGGTTCCAGTCGGCTGGTGATCGTCAGCGGTGCACCGCCCTCCTCAGGTCTTCACGGAACGTTTCCATTTTCCAGATTTTGTTGCCAACTAGTGACTAGTCTGGTGATGGATGTCCGTGTATACTCCGTCGGGTAGTGTAGTGTTGTTAACGCGTTGTTAGGGAGAAAATGTACCGGCTCTAAGGGACTGATGGTCATCGTTATCGACAGGTAGTGATACGAACCAGGTCAGGTGCGTTATTATCCTTCCAGAGCTGGCGTCACGGTGCGTGACAGCCCGTGACGCAAGGCCCACATTGTCATCACCAAGTCAGACCTCGAGGTCAGTCGTATATACAGCAAAGAGATCGCTCGTTTCCTGCCGCGCTCCAATGATAAAAGTAGAAAATAGAATGGCTTAAAACCTGAGGAGTGAGTCGTGATGTTGTGAGCGATTGCATGCCTGATACGGCCCAGCTAACTTCTTAGTGTTGTACGCTTGTGAAAGTTGAGGGCCAGATCTGGGGCTGTACGCAGGGAAGCGTAGGTGTAGCTGGAGAGTGGTGGTGTTGGTGGGCGTGGTGTACGTGATCATTGCTGCTGTGGTGGTGATGTGTTGGGATGGTGTTGCTTGGTGTCTGTGGGAGTGACACGGTGGGAAGCTCTCGCGATAATGTGCTTTGTGATGGAGATTAGGTGAAAGGTCGAGATTATGATGGTGTGTTGATGGATGCTGTTTTAGGTGGTGGTGTGGTCTGTGGTGACTGATGGAATGTATGTGTATGTGTGTTTGTGTGTGTGTGGTAAGTCTGCTTGGAGGGTAATTGATGTGGTTGGCATTGGTCGTCATTCCTGGCTCGTGTGTGGTAGGGGATAGAGTTGGGGTTGGGAGGGGGGGGGTTGTGTGAGGCCTGGTAAGTAGTAGTAGGTCTTCAGGTGTAGGGCTGTAGAGGTCGTGATGTGTCATTGGGCGGACGTGAGGTGCGTCAGGGAAGGTTGGGCCGCTGTGGTCGTGCAACAAGTGTGTTGTGCGGGAGGTCTTGGGGGAAGGGGGGGTGGCTGGCTGGCTGGCTGGGGGTGGGGGGGTCGGTAGTTGCTACTGGTACCTCCTCCTAGTCTTGGTCCAGCTTCGTAATGGCTCCGCTGGTGCGGGAGGTCAGCAGCTTGCGGTGTTGCCTTCAACCTGGGTCTCGAGCATTTTTGGGAGTCTGGTCTTATTTGCTCTATCCCTGACCCATCTGCCGGCGACATATGGGGTCCCTCGTACGTGATTCCTCACCTACTCGGGCAAACTGGACGAGATATTTAATCCCACATCATACAGTCTTTGATTCGATGTTCGGTCCGACAAATCCCCCTTGAGTAGCATTGCAAAATGAAAGGTCATAGAATAATAACGTCTCGTGCCACTTCCTTGGTCCGCTCTCGGTCGGACTTGGACGGTAATCGAGTTAGGGCAATGATGGTGACGACTCCCCACCGACTAGCGAGGGTAGCTGCACGCGTGGACCTTGGTGTTATATTCGTCGAGTTGCATCATGAGCCGAGTGGTCTGGTATCGATGAGCGAGGCTGGGGCCCGTAACGTCAGCCGGGTACCAGTGCATTGCGATCCTCTGGCCCAGCGACGGAGGGCGCTCTCCCTTCACATGGTCTCAAGACTCCGTAGGCCAGTGTAAGATGCATTTATGAATCCTGCTCGTAGGTTTTCAGGAACTATATAGAAGCCAAGGACACATCTATCGATGGAGGGAAAAATAGTACTCGTAGAGTCGAAAATTTTGCGTAGTATGGCTGAGGTTAGGAGGATAACAGGATGGAAAATGGATGTGAGGAGGTTATGCGGCGTGAAGTCGTTAGTAAGGCACATGGGTGGATGCCGTTGGATGGTATGGTGGTTTGGAACGTGTAAACATATGATAGGTTGCTGAAGAAAGATACGTAGGAGTAATAGTTGAACTGATAAGGTTTAGGGATGTTTCAGGTGTAGGTGTTTAAGGATTGACCGGGGAATCGAGTGCAGTGGAGCCATTTCTTATGTGGAGCTGGTATGAATGGAGGCGCTAGCGTGGTCTCAAGTGGCGGTCAAGTTGCTGCGTTAAGTGCAAAAGTAAAAGGCACGTTTGTAAGTGTGGGAGTCCATGTTTCACTGTAACCCACCGGTTCAGGATGTGTCTGAATAATGTTGCGTCGGCTTTTTGTACCTGATGCACCCCCCATTGAATTGGTAATGGAGGGATAATTATAAATAGATTTAAAACTTACCACAATTGTCATCATTACGCATTAGGATTTACTGCATGGGTTGGAAAGTGGCTCTAATGTTATGCTCGTCTTAGAAGACGTTGCGTGGGTTTGAAGCTTATTCTACTTCATTAGAACGCCCTGGAGTTGAGTGAACTGGAATTCAATGTAAGTGTGCTCCGAAATCTACTTTATTGCTTTGTTTTGAGGTACAGAGAATGTGCGGTCAGTTTTCGGATAAGTGCGTCGCCTTATAAGTTACCCAGTTTACTCTGCACCTGCTGAAGAGCTGCCTATGGCAGGGTAACTCTTTACTGGGTCACACATTTCCCTGCTCTTACGTGATTTTCCCCCCTCCTTCAGCGGGTGGTCACCACTACCATGTTTCTGCGGTGGCTGGTCGCTGATGCGTCTAATGGAGCTTCTTATGATATATTGATTTAAACATTACGTGTAGGGGGATCCTGAAATATATATGTGGTGTGAGGAAAGTGGCGACTTCTCGCTCGCGGTGTTAGCGTACGTAGGAGTAGTCCGGGAAAACTTTTTTCGAAGGCCTGATTTTAGTTCAGGAAATTTGATGGAAGATGATCTCGTTCCAAGCTAATCAAACAGATTCGCAGTGGTCACAAATCAGGCATCTTCCATACCGGCCATTTTTTAACCTAATTTTCTGTCCCCCAGGGTTACATCGGCCTGTTGATTGTCAAATTGTTCATTATGTCGTAAAGTTTAAGCATGATTGATGATAACGAATTTTTTATTTTAGCGGTTTCTCGCGTTTGCGAGTTAGCCCCATGAGCAGACAGAGAAACTGCTTCATTCGCTCACATCCACCACTCTCTAGGTGTACTTAAACCCGAGTCCTATCTCTTTAATCAGGCCCCACAGACCTTACCATGGTTTCCTCTGTCCCCTTCATGCGCCTCGTTCAGCCCACTTACAGCACGTCGTCTCTTGTATGCCACATCACTCCAAAACGCTCTATCCCTTGCACGCCTCAGTGATGATAATGATTTATTAAAAATGCTGTTGCTACTACCACCACCACCACCACCACTACTACTACTACTACTACTACTACTACTACTACTACTACTACTACTACTACTACTAACACTACTACTAATGATGATGATAATGATAGTTGTACTTTGGGAACACGTCTATAATTTGAGAATCAAGTCATTATCATGGAAGTAACTGAAGCAGTACAATACTTATAGCGTTACAGTGTGTGTGTGTGTGTGTGTGTGTGTGTGTGTAGCACTGCCATATATAACCATTGGTTGATGAACACCTTGCTTACCAAGACGAAGGTGTTGTCGAGGGCGGAGCCCCCGGCTTCCGCCGTCTCGTTGCTCTAGTTTTGCTGTGTGTCTTTTTGCTGGCCACTTCCTCCTAACCCTTCCCTTCCCCAGGTGTTCCCATTTGCCCACTTCGATTTCATTTTTTTTTTTTTTTTTTTTTTTTTTTCAGTAAGTGTAGCCACCGAGAGTGTTATTATGAGAGGCCTGGCATGGGGAATTAACGCAAAGGCCGGTTACTCCTCGGGTGTGTGCAAGGGAGGAGTGTTGAGGTGATGTTGCTAGGCGGATTAGAGGCATTTCTAGGTACGGGAAGACCTACGGTGGTGGGCGGGCGGGCAGGCGGGCGGGCAGGGAGGGGCGTCAGTCGGCGGGGAGTACTATATGAACCTTGGTGGGAGGTAGGAGGGAAGGGGGGACCCGCTCACCCAGGCCCCCCTACCACTTACCGGCACACCCAGCCTCCCCCCCTCCCCCTCCTCCCTTACCCCTTGCTTGACAAGGGGAGGGAAAGGTCGCTATACTTGGTCCACTTCCTAGTAGCCACCTGGTGTGGCGCCACCTGTAAACCTCTGAAGTGGCCACCCGTAACCACCTGATGTGGCCACCTGACGCTGATCTTGGGAACACTGTTTCACTTCATATTGGAGTACCATCATAGCACCGGGTGGGGTCACGCGCATCGACCTGACCTAGGGTAGGGGGGGGCACGTGGCACCACCTGACCTGGGGGCGCGCGCGCGCCACGTGGCACTACTTGACCTGAGAACAACCTGGCCTCGGGTCAGGAGGTATAACCTGTAGCGACAGGTCAGGTCACACATATGATCGGGTGACTTGCGTCGTCAGCTGTGTACGGCCGTCACACGGTACACGTGGAGTCATCAGACAGCGGTGGTCCCAGGAGGGACCCCTGTCTGTGATCGTGTGAGAGGCAGCCCCCCAGGGTATATATACGTATGTGTGTGTGCTGGATCAGGCCGGGTAATGACTGGTGACGAGCGGAGGGAACCGGAGCGTCACCCACACTCCTATGGTAAATATCATCCCATTTACCGGCCCTCACCCCCCATACCACACCACCCCCTCGCCTCGCCTCCCCTGCCCTTCCCTTTCCCTCCCCCCTTCCCCCCCTGCTTACGAGTGGCCCACCGCTACCTTGCTGTTGCAGCTGCTGTGTGCCTGGCCAAGCCCGAGTCTCGCCCGCCTTGCCCATCTGCCGTCCTGGGTCCTGCCTCCGCCCTGGGCGCAGGACTGCACCGGCACATGGCTATAACCCGACCCCTTGGGACGCCGCGCCGTGTCTCGCTGTAATTGTCTTTTGTGTGTCTGTGTCTGCGGTTGTTTCTGTATAATTGTGTCTGTCTGTGGATTGACTTTTGTTTATACGTATCATGTTTGTTCATGCGTGTGTGTGTGTACGTAGTTGTTTATATATGTACGTGCAGGGTTCACCGAATCCGCGTGGTAGTGTGGGACACGTGGTGAGATACATAGTAATGTGGGGGCACGTGGGTAGCACTTGGAAGTGTAGCGGCACGTGGTGGTGTGCTGGCATGTAGAAAGCAACACGTGGTAGTGTGGGGGGCACGTGGAAACCAACGCCTGGTGGTGTGGGGGCACGTGGGAAGCAGAACGTGGTAGTATGGAGGAACGTGGAGAGCGGCACGTGTTACTTGGGTTACGTGGTAGTGGGGATACGTGGAAAGCGACACGTGGTAGTGTGGATACGTGGAGAGCAACACGTGGTAGTGGGGATACGATGAGAGACACGTGATGGCACATGGAGTGCGACACGTGTTTGTGTAGGAGTACGTGGAGAAGGAAGCGTGGGGGGGGGGCACGTGGTAGCATGTGGGTACGTGGAAAGACACGTGGTCATGGTGGTACTCGGAGAGCGACACGTCGAGGTGTGGGAGCACATGGAGGGCAACACCCACGTGTTGCTCTCCATGTGTTGGGGGCGCTTGTTGAGGAACAGTGTGATGGTGCGCGCTCTGGGTGTTGCAGCAGCCTGTAGCACGTGCTGATGCGTGTGTAAGGTGTTGCAGCAGTCTATAGCGCGTGTGCGGGGTGTTGCAGCAGCCTGGAGCACGTGTTGGTGCGTGGTCGGAGTGTTGCCACAGCCGTTAGCACGTGCTGTTGCGTGTACAAGGGGTGTTGCAGCAGCCTGTAGCACGTGCTGGTGCGCGAACGGGGTGTTGCAGCCTGTGCCACGTACTAGTGCGCGATCGGGGTGTTGAAGCAGCCTGTAGCACGTGCTGATACGCGGTGTGCGTGCGTTGCAGGAGCCTATACCACGTGCTGGTGCAAGGGTTGGGGAGGGGGGTTGTTGTTGCAACACGCGTCAGTGTCACGTTTATTGTTGTCGTGGTAATATTTACTCACTGGTGGGCCGGGGAGGTGATTGTATTGTGTTGATGGGAGGGGCCGCGTTGGGCTGTGTGTGTGTTCCTGTAGAGCCAACACAGACGACACGACGAGTGTTGCCGCCGTAATGGAACACAAGATGACGAGGAGATAGGGCAGTGCTGGGGATGGGGGGGGGGGGGGGGTGTTATTAACGTTTAAAAACCTTGTTTCGTTTTTTTTTACCTCCCCTCCCGTGTAGGGTGGGAGGGGAGCGTCAGAAGGGATGGCCGCAGCCCCAGTCACTTTCTTGCCCCCGTAATAATTGCTGGGATATTTTTCATGTCACGCATTTGTTTCGCAACTTGGTCACAATTTGGAACAAAGGTTTCGCCTGGCTGTTCTCTGGCGGCCTGAGAAATATTGAGAGGTTTTTGCGGGGCTATTTTTGCGTGGGGGTCCCCTGATTACGGTGTAATTTATCTTGGCTGGTAAGCTCCAGCAAGCACCTCGGCCATGGTGGGCTGCTGTGCGTGGCCGCCCGCGTCCTCACACCGCCGCTGACGCCGCTGCCTGCCTGTCTGCCTTCGGGTCACTCGCTGTAATGACAACTCGTCTGATTTCTCTTTTTAAGTAATGTTGTGCTAATGCCTAAGCGTTGCACAATGGCTACCCAGCAGCTAGCCTTTCAAAGATTGGCCATCTGTATATTTTTAGTCTGCCGAGGCTTCTTGACCTGTCTTGTTTTTATATATATATTTTTTTTTTTACCAGTGAAGGTTAGTTCTTCTTCTTCTTCTTCTTCTTCTTCTTCTTCTTCTTCTTCTTCTTCTTGTCATTTTACCCTCACACGACCTCCTCTTCACCCAAGTCTGTGACAACACCTGCGCCTTTTTACCGACCCCTTCCTCCCTCCTCCCTCGGGCTCGGCAAACGAATCGCTCACGCAATCTGTCGAGGATTCTTTTCTTGTCACGGCCTTTACCTCAACTTTCCATTTTGAGTCACAGCGTCCCCCTCCCCCCGGCCAAACCCTCCTCCCTTCAGCGCGGTTTTTGCCGCGTCTTAATTTTCAGCATTTTGTGATTTATGATTTCCGACGACTCCCCTGAATGGGAGAGGTCGCAATTATTTTTTTTCTGGACCGTGATTATTTGTGTTGAGCCAGTCTGTCGTCTTAATTCTTTTTTTTTTTGCTTTTTTTTTTCTACCTTCCACCGGGAGGAGGGCTGGAGACTGGCACAGTACGGGTGCATCATTTGCCTGGCGAGAGTCACCGGGTACGACCGTACCACCTCCTAGGCTTAACGGCACTAACTCTCCTGAGCACAGTGGGACGTGGCCCCTTGTTACGACCGTAGATCCTTAAGCACGGTGGTACGACCCAAGGGACACGACGGTACGATTCATGGGTTCACGTGATGGTTTGGCCGTTGACTTCATTCGCAAGAGTCGGCCCTCATACCCAAGGATCGTACGGTTGTCCTCGGTGATTATACTACCATTGTGGCCTGAGGTCACACCGTCGTGGACAAGGGTTTGACGAAAGTCTGCCAATGCCATTCACCACAGACTCGTGTGTGTGTGGTGTATCTGCGTTTCGAGTGAGTCAGTGTGTTCAGGTGAACTGTCATACCGCTGGTTTTGTCAGTAATGGAGGCATAACCTCACCGTTTTGTGAATGGGGCCACTTTTCTTTTGAGATTATAAACCAGCGAGATCTAAAGTTGCTCATTCCCAGTAAGCATAGACGTACTTCTGGGGCAGCTGTTCTATTTATTAGCAATTAATGTCGTATGTTAATGATTATGTAAGTGTGTAACAGTAGGCCTGTTGGCCTGTAAAGGAGAGTACAAGGCTGAAGGGGGATTTGAGGATGTAGATTTCCTTGCACGTGAAAACGTGAGGAGGAGACGTGTGTCTACAAGCCAGATTACACATAGGGTTAGGAAGGGCGCCTTTGTCAACTCCACCTCCTTTCTGTCTGCTGTTTTGTCTGCACTCTGTTTATGGGTGTGCACTCCACTTCCATTTGTGGCAGACCAGTTGATGTCGGCGAGATGTGCGTGTTGTGGTCCGGGTGGTTGGGAGCGATGCCTTGTCGTTATGTATTTTGAGGTGGTCGCATAGTGCTGTGGTCGTCGGGAGGCTGTTAGTTGTTGCATTTAGTGGTGTGTGATGATGATGGTTGTGAGATGATTGGCGGGGATGGGGTTCCTCATTGTGGTGTGTGTGTGTGCGTGTGTGTGTGTCAAGCTCGGGCTGACCTGTGTGGTGTTCTGGGCGTGGTATATAACTGATGTGTCTAGTTCGTTGGCCTAGGCTCCTAAACTCACCCTGCAGAGCCATTGAGCTATGTGGACGTAACTGCAGAGGCAGTTCCAGTTGGTAGTACTGTAACGCAGGCACCTCACGGTATAGTGGATGAGATCATATTTTTATCTCGAGAATAATCTTTTTTGAAATGTGGAAATCTGAGTTGAATTAGTTCGTCTGACTCAGAGCTGTCAAAGTAACAGCTTGCGGGCGGCTCCGTCGCCTCACGTGCGGTGCTTCGCTTGAAGGATTCTCAGGATGTGGAGTGTGTGTGTGTGTGTGTGTGTGTGTGTGTGTGTATCTCCCATGTTGGTCCTTTGCAAGACATTTACCGGAGGATCAGTCTTGGATTCGCCTGTCTCCCGTTGTAGCCATCGGCGTGTTCGTGCCTTACCTCCCAAGGTATTTTCTCATCTTCAGTAAGAGGTTCTAGAGAAATGTGTGGTCCCCTGTGGCGCCCAACTCCCTGCAGTTCTCCTCCTTATCTGGGAGGGTATTAATTCTGGTCCCGAAAATGGGCTTCAGAGCCAAATTGCCGTCTCCATCACGGGAACGGTCTGAGGGAGACAGTAGGCCAGGACTGCGGATCCCCGACTTATCATCAGGAAGCACTAGATCCTCCTGCAGCCTCACCACGGGAACACGAGCGGTCGCGACTCGGGCCCGTCCCTTCCTGTTAGCAGCATACCCGTCGGACTATCGCCTTCTGTTGGAAATCCACCTTTTTGGACTGTCGCCTCCCGTTGGGAATCTACCCTTTGGACTCTACTCCTTTTGGGAACCTACCCTTTGGACTGTCGCCTCCTGTTGGGAATCCATCCTTTGGACTGTCTCCTCTTGTTAGGAATACACCCATTAGCCTTTCGCCTTCAGTTGGGATATTTCCATTGGCCCTTTGCCTTCTGCTGGGAATCCTCAGTGGACCGTCGTTTTCTGTTGGGAATCCGGTTTGGAGTCCGCCCATTGGTCCGTCACTTCCTGCTCTGAATCCACCCACTGGCCCGAAGACCAGACTCACCACCTGACCTACATGCATTATGTGTCCTTTAAGATCTGAGAGACTTGTTCTGTGCTGCTATTATTATTATTATTATTATTATTATTATTGGTAGTAGTAGTAGTAGTAGTCGTAATTTAACACCGAAAGTAGGTACTTCAGGGTCAGGCCAGTCTGTACTTGACCTTTCCCATCAGACTTACGCCAGATACCCGTTTGCCGGAGTACCCCAAGGGGTTGAGGAGCTGCCTGTACTGGCGGGACTTGACCACAGGCGGACAGATTCATGGCCAGCAAGGCTGACCACCAGCCCACGGTTGGTATGAGTGTTTAGATTTGAATGGCCAGCGTCCCCTGTCGGCCAAGACCTGGACGACCTGCGTCCCCTGTCAGCCAAGACCTGGACGACCTGCGTCCCCTGTCAGCCAAGATGTAAATGGCCAGCATCTCGTGTTGGGGCCAAAACATGAATGGCCTGCGTTCAGTGTTCGCCAACACTTGAATTGGCCAGCGTGCCGTGTCGGCCAAGACCTGAATGGTCTGTGTTCCGTGTCGGCCAAGACTTGAATGATTTACGGAGTGTCTTATTGAAGACCTGATTGATGTGCATGGCAGGGGTGGAGGGGGAATGTTCCTGACTTGGGTTCACAGCCAACACACACACACACACACACACACACACACACACACACACAGTACGGAATACATTTTGTCTAACCTCAAATTTACAGCAGCATTTACCGCTCTTGGTTCTGTGGTTTGGACCTCTTATCACATGTATTCCCAGCTCCTGGGTTGGGACGTCGTGTCATGTATTCCCAGCTCCTGGGTTGGGACGTCGTGTCATGTATTCCCAGCTCCTGGGTTGGGACGTCGTGTCATGTATTCCCAGCTCCTGGGTTGGGACGTCGTGTCTTGTATTCCCAGCTCTTGGGTTCGGATCTTTATTCATTTCCAGGAGCCGGGTTTGCCACGGGCGTAATGACCGCCAAATGTCGTCACAGTCCTAAGCTTTATTCATATTTAATACTGTATTATTCTTTTTTTTCCTCGGAGGTGTAAAGTGGTTCGAGATATTCATGTATATTGTGATTTTTTCCCTGGCGTGTTCGTGAGGGCGAGTGCATGTGGCGTGCTGTGTTTAAGTGCGCTTAACCGAGTCATCCAGTGTGGTGAATAGTTCATGTCGGGGCTTTGTTAGTGACATGTGTCAGCTGCTATTACCTCCACCCGCACGACACTGCCATCCTTGAGCGTGACGATACGACCCTTGAAGGGAACTGCGAATGCCTGACCTTTTTTTTCTCTTTTTTAACGAGTCTGGTCTAAGGCCAGGCCATCTAGTAGTGCCTGATGGTCGTACCGTCGTGGTCGGGCTTGGGTCGTACCGTCGTGCCCAAGGGTTATTACATTCCATTATTTTTTTTCCCCCAGTAAGGGTTGACAGTGTGTGTCCCCTGGAAGATGGCTCCATCAGCATCACGTCAGTTCTCTTGCCTCGGTAATAACCATCATTTTCATATACGTTAAGCTCACCACACGCCATCGTAATGCTGGAACCGCGCAAAATTTGCGGTTAATTTTATGCTGTATCGCTTTACGCCACCGCTAGACGCAGATGGCGCATTAATCATGAAGAGTACTGACTTTTGCTTGGTAACATGAAGACGGTGTGCTTGTGTGTGTCTGTGTGTGTGTGTGTGGGAGAGCTGGACAGTGACTGGAGCTATGCCTCTGCATTTTTTTTTTTTTTTTCAAATCTCCTTCGTCTTGTACTCAGTCGCCGCATAAAGAGAAGTTTGGTACATTGTTGAGAAAGTTGAGTCTACGTCAGTCCCACTTGTCAACTTTCCCGGTCCGACTTCAGATCTTGGCCCAATTGCCTTACGCCCGAATGTTGGATCTCTCATTCCTCCTCCTGTAGATGTTACTCTGGTTTCTGCTCTCGGAAACTAGCTGCTTGTGTGCCTCTCCCCTTCGCCAGATCACGGTGGCCACGCGTGTTAATCATGTAAGGCAAGTCACCCCTCGATAGGGATATCCTCCCGTGATGGCAGCCTCCAGCTGAAGGAAAGTGGTATGTGTGTGCAGTAAATGCATCTGTTACTTGGAGAGGAGGGAGAGGTTTGCCGTATTTATTGTCTTGGCAGTTACCTGCAGTTGCTAAGTAATGTATGAGTTGCTAGATTAATTTCAAGGCACGTAGTGAAGCTTGGGTAAGGGTGTGGTGTTGTTTTTAGGTTAATGGGAAATTTATTGGAGGCTGTGATTTGCTTGAGAATGGGAGCAGAGACGTGTATAATGTGGGCGTTCGGTCTGCGACGCTGTAGAATTGAAGTTTATCTACTTGGAGGTTCCTTTTTGAGTAAACCAGTTCTCTGTTGATACGCTCGGAGAGCATTCGGTGCCGTGGTTGTACATGAGGTGGCATTTCTGGAAGGGATGTGTACGATAGTGTGTTTGGGTGCTATGGTAGTAATCGTTCGTGAGGTGTTCGCTGGGATTTTTGTAGACTAAGAGTTAGATGGGCCGTTGGTGTGGTGGTGATGGTAGTTTTTAAGGTGTTCGCTGGTGTTCTTGTACGCCAGAGGTGGGCAGGCCTCTGGTGTGGTGTTGGTGATTGTTCTTGAGGTGTTCGCTGGGGTTCTCGTTCCCTCTGAAAGGTCAGCTTCAGTAGGAGTGGAGTTCACCTTAAAGGAGCTCTAAAACACGCGTTAGATGCAACGTAGTGTGTGTATGTTGGTGTGAAGTTGAAATAGAAAATGGTAATAGATCTTTAGCGTTTATAACGAGATTGAGGCCGATTGTTTAGGGCTTGAGGGGTCTTGGAACTTTCTTTGAACTTGAGAGTGGCCGGTATGTATACCACAGGAGAGGCCAAGTGCGAACTGATAAGTTCGAACCAAAGTCTCTGTTGAAATTCTCTTCATGAGAAGGAGATCAAGTTGCATAGTTTGAACTTCCGTACGCTCGGTAAAGGTCAGTTGTATTTTGTAGTAAAGTTGAACTTTAAGCAGTGATTGGACTTGGCACTCGTGGGATGCACTTAAAACTTTTTATTTTCGAGGAATGCCAGTTTTACACCGTTAGAACTGAGCTTTGGGCCATCGTTAAACTTTGGTGTCTCTTGAAACTGCAATGGGAACTTTAGTTTTACAGCACTGGAGAAGAGCCAGTCAGTTCACTTGATCTTGAGATGCCCTCGTGACCTTGTTTACACACAAGAGAGACTAGTCTTGAACCTGAACTTTTGAATCGGTGGTGATGAACTTGGAGCATGTGTGTGTGTGTGTGTGTGTGTGTGTGGCTGTTTGTGTACTCTTGAGAGTGGAGGTGGCTGGGCAACGTTATCATGAAGCCCAGAAGGTCTCGGAGGGGTACACGGGTCCCCCTGCTGTACGCGGGCCGCGGCCAGCCTCTCAACAGCCTGACAGAGCAAAGCAACAGTTGGACCGCCGATCTGTGCTGGGAGGTGTGGGTGATTGGTGCGAGAGAGAGAGAGAGAGAGAGAGAGAGAGAGAGAGAGAGAGAGAGAGAGAGAGAGAGAGAGAGAGAGAGAGAGAGAGATCAAGTGGGGGGGAAGGGTTAGGGGGTTGCGGCGATAGGACCCGTTTGTAAACATAGGAGATAAGGGGTTAATTATGCTATGATAGGCCTCGGGAATAGGCCTGTGAGCGGCTCGATTGATAGGAAGAACTGATAAAGCTGCTAATTGGACCGAGTGTGGATTGAAAGTCTTTCGTGTTCTACAGAGGCTTAGTGTATGGTGGCCATATTTTATGCCTTAGGACCCACAGTGGGCACTTATGTACTCTTGATCGGTATCACTTGTAGTAAGTTAAACTGGAGACGTTAGTGGGAGTGGGTGTGTGCGCGCGCGCGCACTTTTGAAGGTCGTGTTTTATGGGGCACGGGGGAGAGGTCGGGGAGGAGAGCGCGATGTCATCTGTGTGTGTGTGTGTGTGTGTGTGTGTAAACATGAATCACTGGTTCAGGAGAGACATGTTGACGCTGTAGCAAGGGCTCGGGAATAGCCCGCTGTGGTTGTGTAGGGAAAGGTGTATGGGTGTTTGAGACGTGTGGATGTATAACACAGGTAGGCAAGGCCTCCAGTGTGGGTGTAACAGAGGAATGATGTATGATTGAATAAGACTAGTGACGGAAGGTGTTCTGTGAGACAGGTTAATGAGGTGTATGATGGTATGAGCAAGGTAAATGAGGACGCATGTGGTATGAGTATACGAGGCAGGTATGTCCGTTGCCATGTTGTATTTCTGTATGAGACCAGGTACTAGTGAGAGGGAGGGGGGGGGGGGGGAAGTACAGGTTGTTTAAACGATCCGAGCGAGGTGCATACCGTATTATGATCGTATTGAGAAAGAAACTATTGTCATTATTTGCCGACGAAAGTGAAGGTTTAGAAAAAGGATACAATTCAACAAATAGATTCAGGCCGGTGATTTCATTAGATTAATTAACCGTGTGAGGGGCCAGACCTGGAAATGGCTCTCATGTTGATATCACTGGAATCATTAAAACTCATTTGTTCAAATTAGATCAACTTTAATGTAATTTGCTTGGTGCCTTACACTGTGTGTCTGTGATTAACCTTCCATTACAGAGCGTAGCACTACAGAGTAAAGCTGGATGAGGCAGGAACATATTTTGTAGCTAGTTAGGTAAATACGGTCCCGGATTGTACATTGTCAGTGAAGTAAATACATTCTAGGATTATGCATTGTCAGTGAAGTAAATACAGTCTGAGATTATACATTGTCAGTGAAGTAAATACAGTCTGGAAATATACAGTCAGTGAATTAAATACAGTCTGGAAATATACATTGTCAGTGAAGTAAATACAGTCTGAGATTATACATTGTTTAGATACGTTTCGGTTCAAGAGTGCAGTGCAATAGGTTTAGGACACATCGTCCCACAGAAGCCTCACACTGGGTGCATAAACCAGACATAAAATAGATACAAAAGTCGTTAAACCATCTGCTGGAGAGAGAGAGAGAGAGAGAGAGAGAGAGAGAGAGAGAGAGAGAGAGAGAGAGAGAGAGAGAGAGAGAGTTAAAACTCAGGAGGAGAGTAAAGAGACTGGGCCGCCCGCTTAGACTTACATTCGCCAGGCATCAGCGCAGGACACAACAGTGTTAACGGGGTCCCACTGTTTTTACCAGTCCCCCAGCGTGTGGCGGACTCTCTGGACTCATGTTTTTCTGGGTCCTGGAGTACGCGGCAGCTTCAGGTGGCGCTGTGTGAGGCCCAGCGCGAGGCCCGACTGATCTAGGCTTGATAAAAGGCGTAATGTCAGGCGGAAGCCCCACAGCAACTCGGGAATGGAAAACTAAAATAGTCACTCGATGCTGGTAGGAACAGACAACGGAATCAGGTATAACTGTGGGTGTAGGGGTCTTTCATATGGTGTAGCGTTGCAGTCATTCCCAGCCGAGATTGGAAATTGAGATGAACACTTATAGGTGAGATTAGGTTTTGATGATTAATACGTTTGGTGCCTCCTGAAGAGTGGTACTGGGGGCAAGGATTAGGATTTGGATGGTAGAGGGCGACCTTCGTCCCTCCACGTCTCCAGGGGCAGTACTGGCAAGCCTGCATTGTTCTGTCTCTGTCCCTCACCGTCTACAAGTACCGGGATTATGATGTGATTTTCGCGACCAATTTCCCTTGGGACTCCTTGAACACGACGGTGTGACTCGTGGGTGTGATGGCGTGGCCTTTGACCTGACGCTTATGGTTCAGGTCAGAGGGCCAGGCATTTTTATACGCAAGGGTCGTATCGTCGTGCTCGAGGATCGTACCGTCGTGTTCAAAGGCTTATTAACGTTTATGCATCGTTATTTCGTGAACTAATTTTTCATTGTTGTATTTGTGTCTCTTCCATCACCTGGAATCGTCTGCTCTTGCGTAGGGCCGCGGTAACCCCCCCCCCCCCCCTCAGACCACTTTTCCACTCTCCTCCTCCTGCGTCGGTAGGATCACCAGAGACGTACCAGCGGCTGTGCACCATTCCCTTTGGGCGCGGCGTTGTGACGAGGGAGTCACGGGCAGGGAACATCCTCGGTTGTATTAATTACGGCGGCTTGCCCAGGCGAGACTGGCCGGCTTTTTTCCGCGTGTTCCGCTGGCAGGTCGAGTTCATTAGTCTGTTTTTCTGCTTTGGGCTGAGGATGCTGGCGTGGCCTCGGGGAATGGCGCTCTCCTGACACCCTCGTACGCTAGCTGACACCACCGCCGCCACCTCCTCCTCCTCCTCTACCTCCTCCTCCTTGTTGTCGTGTCGGTTCGTCAGCCCCAGCGAGGCGGCGACGTCCCCGCCTGCCTGTTGTAAGTTTATCACGGTTCTTCTCAGTGTGTGCCACGGCGGGCGTGTTACGGGCTCCAACCTCCTCTTGGCGAGCTTCTTCAAGGTGATCGCCTACACTAACGACCTGCACCGCGAGCTCTACAGAGACTGTGGTATTTATATGTCGATTATTGTAGAACTTTCAAAGGGGTGTGAATGAAGCCCATTTTTCTCTGGCTTAGAAATGGACCGGTTCAATGGGCCGTTGACTCTCGGGAGACCGCAAGAACCATTGGTCAGATCCGTGTGATGTAACGAGCGGGAGGGGAGGATTCCCGGCCCCTCATCACCAGTGATTTAATTCACTTGTACATTTGTCGGCCTCACGCACCTGTGTGTATTGGAATCATGGCATGTAGTGAGGTGAGAAGACAACCCTGACGCACCTGTGTATTTAAAGCGTCATCTGGTGTAGCATGTTGAGGAGATTGCCCTGACGCACCTGTGTTTGCCTCCATAATCCCAGGTGATTAGTCGTCTAGCTTCCAGTAGAATTTAACTCCATGTCTGCCTCCAGGAACCTCACTGCCGCCCTGGTGGTTTGAGTTCTCTCTCCTAGGCGTCTAATTTCTGTGCCTGCGTGCACATGTGTGTATGTGTCTGTGTCTACGCACATGTGTGATTGAGGAAAAAGCTTTGATGGCGCCGCCTTCGTGAGAAGCATTGAGGTTTTGTTAATTGTCGGGTTGGAGGAGCCTTTGGTGGACCATTTGTTGGTTCTGATCATTACTTGGGATGTAACAACGTTAAGTGTAAGTGATTGGGCAGAAGACGAAAGGCTTTCTCACTTTTGCCTTCGTGTATACATGTAATGATTTAAGATCATTACCTGGTGGGAGAGAGGGAGAGGTAAGGTTCTTATCGTGTGTTGAGTTTTAGTTTCTGTCGCTTTCTCCTTCCATACCGGATTCTTCAAGAGGCTGGGAGTCGGGTGATCAGTGTGTAGCCGGCCTGGCCTCATGCAACATAAGAAGACACACACAGTTGAATTCTGTTCTGCCCAGATGAATGAAGAATGGCTCACTACACGTTGCCAGCCCGGCTCACCACCTGCAACCATCCTGTCATGAGTCCTTGTCGAGATCCTTCGTGAACCCGTCATGACCCAGAAGGACTTGTGGTTGTACAAGTATTTGTGTAGATGTTGTAGACATACTGACCTTCGATTGTGTAAAGGCGTACGTGTGAGTGTACCCGGGCACGCACGCTTGCAGTGATATCACCTGGGGAGAAAAACTCGTCCATCTCCCTACTCCCTCAGAGTGACTCGTTACACCCAGCCGCTGACGTAATACGGGCTGCCAGAGCTGCCTCACTGGACGCTCCAAAGCAGAGAGAGAGAGAGCGAGCTCCAAGCAGTCTCTGGGGGGGTGGGTGAGGAGTGAGCCGACTGAAATTCTTTATAGTTAATTGTTTAATTCATCCTTTGATGACTGTGTGTAAATGTATCTTTGATTTTTGAGGCGCTCTCTCCTCTTGTAGTGTAAGATTCGACTCTGTAATTGTCCCAAGTCATAAAGGGGCACCGACTCCGGCCATATAGAGGGTGACCCGTGACGCACGGACGGTGACCCATGACGCACACATGTTGACCCGTAACAAGGATCCAGAGCTGAGGATGCCAGGCGGTTCGTACATAAATTCGTCATATAGAATCATGGGTGATTGCCGGTGAAGATTCTGGAGAAATTTATCTCCTCTGACGTAACGTCGGATGGTGTGCCATTGAGTGGTATATTTTTCATTTTTATCCAAAAATTTCATTATTAGCTGGAGTGAGCAGTGTAGACTTTGTCCAGATACCGGAATTTATGGGAGTAGCCTTCCTCTCCTCCTCTCTCTCTCTCTCTCTCTCTCTCTCTCTCTCTCTCTCTCTCTGTTGTGTGTGTGTGTGTGTGTGTGTGTGTGTGTGGTTGGTAAGCACTTCTTTTCCTTCTGTCCAGATAGATTCCATGCAGGCTTACTTCACTGATACGTGGTTTTTCTTAGAGAAAAAATTAAAGAAATTTATGACCTAAACATGGGGTCAACAGGCCTTAAGTTAACTCTCTTTCCCATGTGCACTCTCTTTCTTTCTCTTACACACACACACACACACACACACACGTATATATACCTCTCCCTGGACTCATTGCATTAAATGTTTTTCCTTTAACGTAATTTCTTTTTATGCTTCAGGTAAGTTGTTAAGCCGAGGCGTGCATCCGGCAGAGCAGGTGACCGTGAGTACAATTTTCTTTTATGCCGCTGCTCCGAGATGGGTATTGGCTGATTACCAGATGTGTATGTTTGGACACAAGTATGTGCATATGCTTGTGCCTGTATGCATCTGTATGTGAAGTAGATTCGTGTACGGATTTGATGCAACTATATTATTGATACGGACGTCCCCATGTAGTTGAAGTATTTGTATGGATGGATTTCTTACTTCTGTGTGTTTGTAGTATATGTCTCTGGATGTAATGTAGAATTATATTGGATTTATATGAGTAGTTAGATGCAGACATTATTGTTTATGCCGGAGTAGACATATGTATATCGGTGTTGATGGAACGTCTGACGCCCCACGCCACAAGAGCTGGTGTTGTGTGGGTCGCTTTACTGTGTCTGCTGCACAGGAATTTCCCCGGAAGGTGCCTTTCCCAAGACTTGGCTTGGAAATTATACTTACACACCCTTGAGGCATTCACACTCGCACACACACACACACACACACACACACAACTTATACAGCTGGAGGGGACCGGTGACCCCCCTCCCCATCAGATGCTTATCCTTGTGATTTATTAAGTACATTTGAGTTCCCGGTTGAAAGGCTTGCGGAGAGTGTGCCCGACTTGCGTGTGGTAACCCTCTACATACTTCATTACGGTCTTGCTTACTGTACGCCCGCTTGACCCCGGAGAATTATTGTTATAGGTCGCCCGTTTATTTATTTATTTTTTTTGAAGTTACGTAAAGAGAACTTCGCTTTCATGTATAGATGGATTGATAGATAAGTAGATAGATATAGATGTATCCAATGGCTCAGGTTCGATCCCTGGCGTGGGCTGATGGCCCACAGCTCACTCAGCTGTTCATCCTTCCTCTGCTTGGTAGATAACTGGGTACCAGTATGGTTGGGTAAAGCGCCAAACGGCTGTGATGGACTTAGCCAGCTGACGGCTTATAACTGGGCTCTAGTTAACCCACCCAGAGTGTCCAGGTCAGGGGTCATGACCCATCGCTGACGGGCCAGATGAACCTATCGGGGATGTCGGTGTCCGAGGACATGGCCCCGACAGCCAAGGCCTGTAAGCCCCACCATTGGGCTGGTGCTTTCTACTATCAATGGCTTCGTCTGCCTGCAGAGGCAGAACACCATTACTTATTCGACACCTGATCAGTATTGTTCATTATCTTTGTAACAGGGAGGGAAAACGAGTCCCCCCCCCCTCCCAGTGTTGGCTCAGCATGTGAAGTTACGCCCGCCCTGTGTGGAACCAAGCCAGCTTGCCTGCCGGCTTGTGGTTCGGAGGATATCGTATGGTTTGTAGTATTCCGTATGGTTTATACCTTATCATATGATGAAGGTAGTTGTGGGGTTTATAACTTGTCGTATCGACCCAGAAGCCAACTCAACAATGTGGGGTTGAATTCCCTCAAATACCTCACCAGGTATGAAGACGTATGGGATCCAGGATATCGTGTGGTTTATTAGATAATGTGTGATGTATGGATATCATGTACGAAGTACGAAGGAATACCTGATTTTCGTGAGCATTTTATGATCAGGTGTTCAATATGGACCAGCAAATCAACTGAGTAAATTCTTTAAGAAAGAACTACTGTGTGTTGAAATTATCAGAGGCAAATATTAAGCGTAGCGTAGCAGTGCAGATCTGATGATGGTCTGAAACTGTAGGACAAATGGAAGGGTCGTCAGGCCGGCCAGAATCCTGTGAGATCGCTCCCCAGGGCCGCACCCCGTGTGAGGAGAGAGTCACCTTGGTCCCCCCTTTATAATAAGCAAGATACAGGCCTCCCGTTCCACTGTGTAAACGTAAGTGGCACCAGTCATGCACGGCAACTCTCCTCTTGAGAATTTTAGGACCAGAAGAGCTGTTTTATTCTCTGACGTGGAGGAAACGAAGAGACCAGGGAACATATTCATAGAAGGCACAGTGGGAATAAGATTTATCTTTATCTTATCATCGCGGGAGAGATGAGACATATTTCTTTGTGCGGTAATGGCGGATGGCCCCAAACTTTATTGTCTGTGAAGATGATGAGGACGTTCGGTTTTTAAGAGTTTCAGGGGTTGAAGCCAGGCCAGTCATAACGGTTCTCGAGAAGCGCTCTTCTCTTCGCATTGAACCCCTTCTGTTGGCAAAACATCAATATATATATATATATATATATATATATATATATATATATATATATATATATATATAAGCTCGGAGAAATTGCTCTGATGGGAAAAAAGTCGGAAGGTCCATTGTCGGCGGCGCTGACAGTAAAATATCTGGATTACTGGGACGAGTCAAGATATCTAAAACGATCGTCATTTGGCACGTAGACCCCGGAGATACATCACAGTATGCACGTGAGGAAATACTTGCACGCCTCCTCCCGAATCTGCTGGCACAGGTAATCCCTCTCACCGGTTTGACCGGGTAGAACGTGCGACTTAACACCCAGCGAGGAGCAGAAACGTTGATGGAAACGTTTGGTAACGTTGCTTCAATACGAGGGATCCCACGTTCGCGTGGGACCTTACTGCCGGCAGGTATTTGGAGTATGGCGAGAGGGCTCAAGGAGTTTTCATCAGAAAGCAGTTGGAAAGTTCCCTCCCTCTCCCAAGGTTTACCGAGTCATCCAGGTTGCCCAATACATAATGAATGCGCCCCGGCGGCAACAAACATCCTGATGGTAAAGCTAGACCCTCGGAAGGCGAGCTGGGTCGCTGACGGAGCTGCAGGGGTAGAAGACCTCCCCCTAGAGCCATTGTGTAGATTGAGATGTAAACAGTTGCAGTATCGTATTAGAACAGGCGCCCCATCCAGAGCTTTTCGAAGTTGTGTGTTATTATGGTACAGTAGCGTTGTAGTTGTAGGTCAGTGTAATACAGCAGCGTTGTAGTTGTAGGTCAGTGTAGTGTGTAGTACAGCAGCGTTGAAGTTGCCTGGCCAGTGTAACAGTGGCGTTGAAAGTTGTACGTAACTGTGATAGATTAGCGTTGAAGTTGCACGTCAGTTGTAACACCGTAGTGTTGAGGTTATCAGTAGGATGGATTGTGGCGGGTGGTAGATGGAAGACGATGATGAACCGAACATCCACAGGTTCTTAGTGTGTAGAAGCAGCGGCTCTCTCTCTCTCTTCTCTCTCTCTCTCTCTCTCTCTCTCTCTCTCTCTCTCTCTCTCTCTCTCTCTCTCTCTCTCTCTCTCTCGACCTCCCGTCGCTCGGGCCATACGAGACCATTCTTAAACTCCATCGTGATGGTCATGATATCCCTCCCCCCGGACCACCGGCCTGAAAACTGCAGGTTGTGGTGACGCTGATTGGACAGCAGGAGTCCGGTTATAGAGTGTGCAGATCACGGTAACCGGACCCGGACCGCGACCGCTGGAGTCCGGTTTTATAGAAAAAAAAAAACCGCGCGAGTGTTGTCCACTATAGCTGGAGGACGGTTTTTCCCCCTATAACCGGAGTGTGGTGGTCCATTGTAAGTGGAGTGTGATGGAGGGGAGTCGTCACCTGTTGACCCGTGGAACCAGTAATTTCCATGTTATGTCAGGCTAAACCCCCACCTCCCCTCCAGCGGCACTCCTCGCTTGTTATAAGACTCTGGTGCAAGTAATGCTCTCTCTCCCTCCCTCCCTCCCTCCAACCTGTAGATTTGGACTTTCACTTCCTGTTGCTATAGTGCCAAGGCGAGAGTAATATATATATATATATATATATATATATATATATATATATATATATATATATATATATATATATATATATATATATGAAACTGTATTTAGACCTAAGATGTTTCCTGTATGAATATATGAGTGAATGAGCATTATGATGTACGGTGTTAGGAAGGCACTTCACTGATCTTTGGAGTAAGAGAGACTTACAGCTCATGGTTACGAGGGGAATCCAATGCTGTTTCGTGAAAGACTGTATGAGTAGTGTAGTACGTGATTACGGAGATGCGTGATATGCCCATGCCAACGTAGGGAGTTCAGTGTTGGTTCTTGTAAGAATGTATGAATTTATGAACATTGATAATCGCAAAGGCTGTTAATTGTTCTTCAGAATTTATAGGGGTTGTAGCTCATGATTACGAAGACTTCTGGGAATTCCTGTTAGAATGTATGAGAGTTATTGCGCAGGTTTATGATGGTAGTTTACTGTTAGTTGTGATGGAGGCCACGGATGAGGTTTATAGGAGGTTTTCCCTCATGTGTGGTAAGATGTGTGGGAACCGCCTGGCCTGGGGGAGGTTTTTAGCCGGTGCTGGAGCCGCTGCCGGGGATGTTATTGCTTCTGCTGGAGCCGCTGGGGAGGTTTTGCCTGCTGGTGGAGCTACTGACGCGGATTTATTAGTCGCTTGAGATCCTGGGGCAGTTTTATCTGCTGCTGAGTTGGTTTTAGGTGTTGTTTTAGCTGTTGTTGGAGCTGCTTGCGAAGTTTTTGGGCTTGTGACGCCATCTCCTCCCAGGCTGCAGCATTATATATATATATATATATATATATATATATATATATATATATATATATATATATATATATATAATTATATATATCTCTGTGTGTGTGTGTTTGTATTATTGTGTAAATTGGGTAGAATAACTGTTTGGCTGATGTATGGAAGATGATGTAAGCAAAGTGTTTATTGTTTTTTATGTAAAAAAGATATATCTTTGCATAGTTAGTGTGAAATTCCTCCTTCCTTATCATTCATCATTCTTTGAAATGAGAAAAAACAAGTTGGTCTGTTTGCGATTAAGAGGAAGGTAAATGCAGGGCGACCGTTGATTATCTTTACAAATTCATTGGTAGTGGCGGTGAGTTAAGGTAATTGACGGGTCAGACCCTGTAATTATGGCCATTTTGTGCTTCTTGTGGTACAGGGTGGTCCCCTGGGACGCGTGTACCCTTTGGTAATAGTCGGCCTGATAGGTGAGGGCCGGCCTAGGAGTCGGTCGTCGGCCTAGCAGGTGAAGGTCATCGGCTTGGGGGAGACGTTGGTCGGCCTAGATTAAGACAAGAGGTGCTGGAGGCCAGGTTTGTACATGAGAAGTGGACTGGTCAGTGTTTGGATCACAGTATGAAGTTTGTGGGCCTAGGGTCGGAGTAGAATGACATGCCTAAGTTGGTACTGAAATGTGGAGTGAGCAGGCCTAAGTTTACGTAGGAGAGGAGAATTGCTACTTCATGTAGGCCCCGGATTGTGATTCCTTGCTAGATATGCTAATTAAGTTTATCCTCGATTATATAGCCCCGAGGTTTGGCTCATTTAGTCCCGATTAATACGATGAAGTTGACCCGCTGACTTTTGTGAATGGATGCATATCCCTCTTGTCCATCGTGTAGTGGCACGGCCGTATTTCTTATCTTCGGGGTATTTTGCAGAGAGTTGCAAGGGACGTCTCACGTGGAGGTGCGTTCTGGGCACCGAGCGTCGAAAATATGTTGAAGGCCGGAAGTCTGTCACCTTGTCAGCGGATAAGAAAGGGTGTGTCTGAAGACGTGCTGTGTGGGCGTATAAGTGTGGCAGTGTGTGTGTGAAGGCATGCTGTGGGGGCGTGTAAGTGTGGCAGTGTGTGTCTGAAGGCGTGCTGTGTGGGCGTATAAATGTGGCAGTGTGTGTTGGAAGGCGTGCTGTGTGGGCGTATAAGTGTGGCAGTGTGTGTCTGAAGGCATGCTGTGTGGGCGTATAAATGTGGCAGTGTGTGTCTGAAGGCGTGCTGTGTGGGCGTATAAATGTGGCAGTGTGTGTTGGAAGGCGTGCTGTGTGGGCGTATAAGTGTGGCAGTGTGTGTCTGAAGGCGTGCTGTGTGGGCGTATAAATGTGGCAGTGTGTGTTGGAAGGCATGCTGTGTGGGCGTATAAATGTGGCAGTGTGTGTTGGAAGGCGTGCTGTTAAGTGCGGCAGGGTATGTTAGATGGTAGGCTACAGGGGCGTTCACTTGTGGCTGGAACCATTAGAAGACGTCTGTGTGAGCGTAAAAGTTGGGCAGGGTGAGCTGGAAGGCTTGTTATTTATACAGTGAGGTTTGTGACATTTTTGAATACAGTGAAAGTTGTCCTAGTCTTTCGCTGGAGTTGAGGAAAAGGTTTTATAAAATCATGGAAATAAGCGAAAGAGGCTTGCGTTAGCTTGTGGACAGAGCCGAGTGTGGTGGTTGAGGGTGCGTTAGATAAGTGTAGATTTACTAAGGGGTGCGTATCGGTATATCCTGTTGGGCTTCCTCAACCATCATGCGGACTTTTATGCCTGTTGTACCATCCACAGTCCGGACCCTGACCTCTAGTCTGGCGTCTGACCTCACTAGTCCGTTACATGACTTCTCTGGTCTGCTATCTGACCTTACTAGTCCAGGACGTGACCTCGCTATTCCAGAAACTGACCTCTCTTATCCGGGACCTGACATTCCCTAGTCCGGGACATGAACCTCACTAGCCTGGGACCTGAGCATAGACGGTCCATTACACGAAATTCACGTATGCTGATTGGGGGTGTTTGCCGAGTGACGGCACCGAGGGAATTCTGCGGCGGAGTCTGCGTGTCGGGTGCATCTGCTTGGGAGTCTGGCACGGCAGCTGGCGTGGTGGTGGTTGTGGGAAAGGGGGGGGGGGGTGATAATCCTCCCGCTCGGGACGTTAGGGAAGGTGTTTAGGCTATGATCCGGCGGGAGGGAGGCCTTATTGCTTGCCACCGCCACGGCAGATCAGATAAAGGTGGATGGTGGCGACATGGCCGAAAGCTTGCTTGGACCAACCGCATGCCCTCAGTGACGCCAGGGTGGTGACGGTTGCTGAGAGCCTCAACCCCCCCCCCCCCACTCCTCCTCCCTCCCTTGAGAACGACGGTACGAGTCTGTACGACAACAGCACGACCCTTGGACCAGGACGGGACAAACCTTGGGCGCGACAGTACGACTTTTTGACTTGGACCATCGATAGTTGGTTAGGTCAAAGGGTTGACCATCTCGTTCAGAGGTCGTGCCTGTTAGTGAGGGGAGCGAGGAGTGATCCGAGCAGCATACGCGGTGGTGGTGTTGTCTCTCATAATGGGGGTGGGGGAGAGAGAGAGAGAGGACGACGACGAGGTCTCTCTTCTCGTCCCAGAGACCAGTAGCAGCCACACTGCCGCCCACTTACCGCGGGTTATATTTTTGGCCTGGTATTTTAGCGGTGGAGCGGCGGCGGCGGAGGCGGCGGCGGCACAGGCGTTTTGCAACGTGTGTGTGTGTGTGTGTGTGTGTGTGTGTGTGTGTGTGTGTGTGTCATGGGCGTGCAACATTGCACTTACAGCGGCAGGTTGGCGCGTCCGTCGAGGTGCGCTGCACTTGGTAATTACCCTCGCTGTCATCGTGGGAGGGTGTCGAATCCCCCTCACGCTTACTCCCTCTTCCCTCCCCTCCACACACACACACACACACACACACACACACACACACACACACACACACACACACACACATCAAGCGGTCGAACCCACCCCCAAGCCCCCAGCCTATACCCACGCCAGCTGCCGTCACTCGCCTCCCCACGCTGGGTTGCAACTGGCATGCGTGTGCCCCTCCTGGGGCGGTGGCCAGGTGGGATGGGCAAGGGGATAATGGGGGAGGTGATGGGGGCGTGTGGATGGGCGTGGTGAAGGGCGTGGGTGGTCGCCTGGAGGAGGACGACCCCCCTGACAGCTGTGACACGGCTGCCTCGCCGGCCTGCAACAGGTTCCCACACTCACCCGCCGGATCTGGGCCACGGAGCTGAGTAAATCATCTTTTTGGTGAGTTATGTTGGGCAAGGTGCTGGATATATCACCAAGAAATGAGCGGGCCAGGTTACTGGCTGTCGCAGCTAAATTGTGTGAACCGCACTTCTTGCTCAGCTCTCCTGAGGGAGCCCAGTTTTCCTTCAGGTAGGTGTCAGTAGTAGGCGGCGTGTCAGGCCATCAGCTCGTCAGGAGGTGCGTTCCCCCTGAGCCTCGTTAGGCCTGGCGCGGCTGTATAGGCTCGTGGGTGGGTGTTGGTGGTGGTGGTGGTGGACCGTAGCTGGTAAGGTAGCATTATGCTGCCCTCGTGATCGATACTTGTTGTCGTAATGCATTGTACGCCGCTTGCCTCTCGACCCTCAACCCTCCCACCACCACCCTACTCCACTGGCATGTCTCCACTGCCCTCCTGCCTCCACTGCACACACACACACACACACACACACACACACACACACACACACACACATCCGCCTCGCTCACATCCACGTTCTTTATCACTCGTGGTGTTCCTTTGTTCATCTTACTGTTTACTGCAGATGAACCTACTGTTATTGTACTGGCGGGAGATTGGTGGTCTGTTTAGGCCGGGGTGCTGTCGTCCGCTGGAACACGATGGCAAAACCCACGCTTACGATAGTCAAGCCTTTGACCTGACCCTGAAAGGTCGTATCATGGATCATGCTATCATAACCGAAGGATCGTAACGACGTGTGTGTGTGTTGTGTGTGTGTGTGTGTGTGTGTGTGTGTGTGTGTGTGTGTGTGTGTGTGTGTGGCGTAGGGGAAGGCCAAGAAGTGGGAGATCCACAGTGGTATTGCTGGTGGCGGCCTGTTTTCCGGCGTGCAGTGTGCGTGTCTAGTGATGCGGCTTTCGCCTGACACGTTTCACTACAAACGCTTACCATCTCCTGCACCTCCAGGCTGTATACTACGGCCGGAGTCACCCGCCGTGGGACCATCCTGTGTGTGTGTGTGTGACCATGATGCTTCTTCAGGCCTGCGTACTGGACCACGTAGTTGCACCCTCTTCACACACACACACACACACACACACACACACACACACACACACACACACACACACATTTCCATAAACTTACTAAGCCCAAAGATGGGCCTCGTTTCTCCACGTCTTGAATATTGGTGAATAACACGATAACACGCCATTCCCCGGCCTAGGGACCCCATACCTGGTTGGTGCTTAGTCCACGCAGGCTGGGCAGACAGCAGCACTGGTGTAGCGAGCGGGGAATGGATAGTGTAAATGGTTGAATTGTAGGTACAAAGTGTTATGCAAGATGTGTGTGTGTTGGGGGGAGGGGGGTACATGTTGGTAGTAGCGAGGTCGGCCCTACCTGCCCCCCTCCCCCTCCTTCCCCAGTAGGTGGCGTCACCACACGGGTGCTGGGGGGAGGGGGGAAGAGAACTTGCAGCGCCCCATTTTTCCTAGCAAGATTGTTAGCCTGCCGCTTATCAACTCCATTATGTGGCGTAATTGGTCTGCAACAATGGCTACAACTTCCTTTTTGCAACACAGCCAAGTAGAGGTTTAACAGTTGTTACTGGCCATCGTGTTTTGTGGTTGTAGAGTCAGCCAGGGTGGAGGTGTGTGAGTATTTGTGGTTCAAGTAGAGGATTTATTGGTGCTTACATAAGAGGGAGTTTGTGTGTGGTGTAGTGAGGCGGCCGCGCGCGGGACGGCTGCCTCTATGGTACTAACGAGGCTGGCTGGCCCTGGTCGCAGTCCTCCCTCCGTCTCGGCCTCCCACCCGCTCACCAGGAAATAAACACAACGCTCACTTTTAGGGAGGGAAACGAGAGAGAGAGAGAGAGAGAGAGAGAGAGAGAGAGAGAGAGAGAGAGAGAGAGAGAGAGAGTTGAGGGCTATAAGGTTAGTGCAGGACGGAGGATAGGGTGGGTGGGTGAGTACTGGCTCCCGGGCATGAGTGAAGCAGGCAGGCCCACACGCTCTCTCGCTGCCCACATACCCAGGACACGAGGTGGACCTAGGGACCCATGAGGGTTTGTGCGCCCTCAAGCCCTCTACAAGAATCCCGCCCCATAGTCCGTTGCAGGGCGGCGTGACTCAATACACAGTGGCGCGCAATCGTGTTTAGTCGGACGCCGGGACTGACCCCGTTATCGTTGCGGTGGTGTTATTGGTGTGGTGGTGGGCCCAGAGGAAGGGTCGTGCCCTCCTGCTGCTGACAACTGCTGTTTGTCAGTGGCCACCATCACCACCCAGTCTCCTCCTCCTACTCCTGCTTTCGGCCACTTGCTGCTCAGGGCTGCCGCCATGACCACGCCATTTGTAGTTTTGGATGGGTTGCTCAATTGGGGTCATTTTCGGAGGTAATTAGGTGGCAAATGATGGGTGTCAGGGCGTACGTTATCGGTGTGTGTGCGTGTGCGAGTCAAGGCGTGTGGTGTTGGGGCTGTTACGGGGAGTTGTGTGAGGGAGGGTGGGTGTGAGGTTGATGTCAACTTGCTGAGGTTAGTGGTAGGAAATATTTGTTCTAGGGTGCAAGGTTGGCCATAGCCCCAGCATCCACCCATCGTCATCCACATGTCAGAGCCAATCACCCCGTTATCTCTTAGATAGGCGATTGTTTTCATGGAGGCTAGCATCATTAAATGACAGAGAGGGTCGTGTCGTGTCCGGGCTATTGGTGTGTTGAATGTGTGCGAGTGAGTGAGGCAGGCCGTTGTGTGTGGAGCAGCGGTCGTTAGCCTGTGCCCAACTTTGAGTCAACCTCACAGTAAACCACAGGGAATTACATGGTAGAGACCCATGTTAAGGGGGAGTGTGTACTTGGCATGTGTGGTGGATGTGGGAGTGTGTGTGCAACGCGGTGGTGTATGGCGAGAGAAGAGGTCGCTGTGGACAGTGGGTGTTGGAGAGAGGTGGGCGCTAAAGATGGGTGGCGCGACACAAAGAACTTGGGGGCGGGTGCATTGATGACAGCGCGACGGCAACACCGCTGAGGGCCCAGGTTTGGCGTGGCGGCGGCGGCGGCGGCGGCCTGGGCTTACCTGCCGCTCCGTGCAACCCTCGCCTCCTGTGGACCCCGTTTCCGGTCACACCCTCAACTAGTTTTTGCGCCACTATCATGGCCCGCCGCTTCACCCTAGTCCCTGCAGGTTAATGCTGCCTTGGCTGGGTGTGCTTCACATGGTGTCTCCCACCGCGCCTAGCCTAGGACCACGCCGCATGTGTGTGTGTGTGTGTGTGTGTGTGTGCGTGCGTGCGTGGGCCGGTGGTAGTGGCGGCGGCGGCAACCCGCGCCCAGCAGCGTGCGGTTACTGGCCTAGTGAGCGGGCAGCGAGGCGTGGTGCACGTGCAGTGAGAGCGGGTGCAGTGGCGGGGGCGGCGGCGACGTTAGGGCGCGGGAAGGGGTCAGGCTCGCTCCCTCCCATTCCCCCTAACCTCACCACCACCACTCGTGCCCCGCCACCACCGACACTTTCCTGGCCATCACGCTCTTCCTCCGCTACCTACTGAAGCCTATACTGCAGGACCCACACCCTAACCCACCCGCGTCTCCACCCTTACGTCCACTATCCCACCACCATCCTGACTCCCATTCCCACCACCACCATCACTCTCACGCCTATCCTGCCACCACTCACTCTCACGCCTGTCTGGCTGCTGCCATCCTTGTGTCCACAAGGTGTAGGGCCAGCCTCCCTGCGGTGATCACCCTCACGCCCACGCCATCATGGCCAATAGAACAGCCTTCAGTGCTTACTTCAGCATCCCCAGACTGACTCACACCACCAGCTAGCTCTCTCTCTCTCTCTCTCTCTCTCTCTCTCTCTCTCTCTCTCTCTCTCTCTCTCTCTCTCTCTGTTAGGTGGTAGTTGTAAGGCAGCCACAGACCAGGGAGGTACATTACCGGTACTAACCGCCTGGGTATCGGGAAGGTTAGCGACGGTTACGCATTGAACCAGCACTTCATCGGCTGTCAAGTGTCACTCCTGAGGCCCTAGCAGATGTCTTTTCTGTCTGTCTTACCCACACGAGGGTAGCTTTCGGTCCGCAGATATACAGTAACTCCATCTCACACTTGATAACACTTTACCCGCACGCTTCGTTCGTTCGTTCTTCGTAAACTATGTCATCCTGCTGTGAACAACGCTACGCTCTAGCCCTGCCTTTTCGCAGTGTCACGCCGTACAATCTCTCTCTCTCTCTGTCTCTCTCTCTCTCTCTCTCTCTCTCTCTCTCTCTCTCTCTCTCTCTCTCTCTCTCTCATGCACAAATATTTATTGTTTGGGATACGTTTAAGCGAGCTCACGCCACCATTCATCTCTTGGTCACTGATACAGTTGGACGATGTAGATGCCTTTGTGTTTTGTTACTCCACAAGGCTTAGCCAAGGTGTAGGCAGGACACTAGGCACACAAGATGTAGGTAGGACACTAGGCATACACAGGGTGCAGGCATAACACAAGGCATACACAGGGTGCAGGCATAACAATAGGCACACAGGATGTAGGTAGGACTCGAGGCACACATTGGTCGTATGTAGGTCTTTAGGCACACACGATGTAGGCAGGTCATTAGGCACACACAGGGTGTAAGCGGGTCACTAGACACACACAGGTTGTAGGAAGGTCACTAGGCAACACGGGATGAAGGCAGGTCATTAGGCACACTCAAGGAGTGGGCAGGACACTAGGCACACACAGGGTGCAGGCAGGTCACTATTCACAGACACTCAGGGTGCCAGAGGGCACCTAGTGTTGCAAGAACTGTGCGTGAGGTGAGGTTGGCGGTGTTAGTTGGGTGGGTAGTGGCGTGTGTGTGGGGGGGGAGGGGATTGTCAATACGTAGGTGTAATGTTAGTGGGTGAGGGGCGGGCTAGTGGGTCCCCTTTGTGTTCTCCAGGCCGGGCCGGGCCTGGCTGAGGGGGAGGGGGGGGGAGTGCTTGCATGGCCCCTGCCTGCCTGCCTGCCGCCACCCCCCCCCCCCCCCCTGCCTCTCCCAGCTCGCCTGCTTGGCCAGGCAGGCAGTGCTTCCGGTGTCAATTAACCGCCGCGGCAATCCGGCCTGTTTTAACAGCTAGTGCAGGTGGTGGTAGAGGCGGACATTGTTTAACGTAGGGGAGTCGTATAGGCTGGTGTGTCCGCGCGTCGCTACCTGCTACACTCATAAGACCGTTCCCATGCACCGCCGCCGCTTGAACTTGGGGTTTGGCGGCCGGCCCTCCACCGCCGGTATTAACCTGCCGCCCCACATGTTATATAGCTTACCTGATCAATTAACATCTTGATTATATTGCCCGAGGCCATATTTGTTGGGTGGGTGTCGCCGAGCGGCGTCCGGCCGGCTCCAGGTTATCGCCCACACCATGTGTGCCGGGGGTGGGGAGGGGAGGGGGGACTCCTCTCTCTCCTGCTGCCTCACCTCACCTTGCCCTCCTCACCCTCCTCTTACCTCACCGAGCACTCACACTCGCCTCGACCATACCTCACCCTGGCACCAGGACCTTGCCTTACCCCGAGCCGAGACCACATCGCCAGGCTTCGTGTGCATAGGACCTGGAGTATGACATCGTGACGTGTGACGCATGATTTCCCTCTGGCCTCACCAGAGACGCCAGCCATTCTAACAACGGTCACGTTAGTTCTGTTACGTCACCTCATCAGTACTGGCTGGTGTGGTGGGTGCCCTTCACTGGCTGTGGGATGAGCACTCTTGAGTCGCAGTGTCCTCCTTCACCCCTTACACAGGTACCAACCCACAAAAAAACTAAGATATTTAGTGATATAGTGATAATGATGATAATGATAATGATATAGTGATGATGATGATGATAGTGATATAGTTGTAGTACTAGTATTGCTACAACTGATAATAATAATGATTATAATGATAATATGATGATGATAGGAAGGCAGAAGCTGTTATTAAATCATTTCTGAGGATTCGCCCCACATCCCCTACTTTTTAGTCTTACTTGTGTTGCCCTTGAGAGCCGCAACATTGGACCAAAAAAACACATACGTTGACCATGCGTTTGGTTAACAGCGCAGCGACTGACTCCATTACCTTCGTTGCTCCGTGTTGGAATTTTCTTCCCGGATTTGCCAATGCGACCCGGAAAATATGGTTGAAGTGGGCGTCTCCAGTCGCAAGCCTCAACCAGTAGTTTAGGTGACACCGTTCTGTGCAGCTGGCCTTTATCGTAGGCTTGTCGCATTGCTGACAACATTTCCGTTCACCATGAAGTCAGCCTGTGTTGTAATAAGGGGAAAGTGTTGTCGCTATTCGTGCATGGTGTTAGCCTCAAGTGTGCAGGATGAGGGGGGTCCGCCGCTGTGTGCTGTACAGTAAGGTGGGTGTTGTGAGGTGCGGCCTGGTGTGGCGCTCCCATAGAGGCCGCCACTTAATTTGGCCCAAGTTATGGTCTTGACCGTCTTGCTTGGTGGAGTGTGGAAAGCCGCGGCGGCGGCGGTGGGGGGCTCTTGTGGGGGGGAGGCCCTGCAGTGCTCCCCGCAGGGGCTACGCCCTCGCCACTCCTGCCTCAGGAAGCTGCTACATCCTTCTGGGACGTCGTTTGTCTTGGCTCCTCGCATTTAAACGCCAGGGGTGAGGATGGGAGAGTGGCGTGGACGAGGGTGGGGTGGATATAATTACTTGCAATGGGACCTGTGTGGGCGATGTACGCTGACTGGTCACTGGTAGTGGCGATGAGTCCATCTCTACACTCTAGGAGCGCGGGTTAGGCGAGGCAGAGTGAGTGAGGCAGTGGGAGTGCGGGGCAGGTTTCCCCCCACGAGGTGAGTGAAGGGGGTAAGGGTGAGAGGCACGGGTGCGGGAAACCCCACGGCTTATGAATTATCCAAGTCTTATCCCCTCCCATTATTGTGTTCGGGTTTATTTTTTGCATTATGATTCTTGCCCCAGGAAATGATAACGAAAGAACGTTTTTTTATTGTTATTATTTGACTGTAGGAGGCGTGGCTGTCCGCAGAGAGCTACAGTTAGATGGAACCTCAGAAAAGACTCGACCAGGTTACTGGCGCGCAAGTGGAGCTCTCGAGCAGGTAGGGGTCGTGGTAGGTCATAACAGGTGACGCCCACGCCAATTGCTACAGTCCAGGTCAGATTTTCCGAATATTAACTCGTTAGTTCCAGACTTGTGTGATTGTGTGTGTGTGTGGTACCATATGACCACGTGGGTACCACTGCCTCAGCCAGAGCGGTACATTATCAAAATAATTACCTTAGACATAGTCTTTTGAGAAGAATACTCCATTATTTGTTGAATATATTGATTCTGCAGTATCTGCTGCTCAGAATACTGTATTGATCTGTGATCATTAAGATCTCTCCCTGCATCGGAACCACTCTACACTCTACACCAGGGCCACCCACACCCCCAGAACCCCTTCACATAGCAGGACCCTTTCACACACCTAAGCCCATCCACACACCAGAGGTGACCCATAAACCAGAGCCACTCCGTACGCCAGAGACCCATCATCAATGAGTTTCTCTCTCTCTCTACATAAGATACCCTTCATAGGGTAAGTTTCCTTCACACACTTGCCCATTCTCAGTCTTCAGGATCCTTTTGCTCTCCACTACAACACTGTAGGCCCCATTGATAGTTCCCTTTTCATGACACGTACACTATTTTATACAGCAGGCCTCTACCACGCTGCATACTTCATCCATACAATAGGCCCCCCTTACTCACATAGGTCCCTTTCGTCACATTAAATGTATTACTCTTAAATAGCAATTCCCAGCACCGACATCAGTCTGCATGACGCCAAGCTTCTTCCATACTACACCAGATCTTATCTACACCGACCACATCCCCCTCTTAGGCCACACCAAGCCTTCTCCTCACCACAGCACACCACACCAAGCCTGCTGAAAAACCACATCAGGAACTTTCTCGCCTCACCAAACCATATCGCACCTTCACATCTTTGTTCTTGGAACGCTGCTAACAGATTACGAATATGGCTTCTGTACATATACCCACCCACCCACACACATATGGTTTTGTCATTTGTGGTGAGGTGTGAAGCGTGTGTTAAAACACTTTGTAGAACACTGGCCGTATGTTACAAAATCTTATGGAAGGTTAAGGCAAAAGAAGGTGTATTCCACCTCTAGGAGGATGGCATGGGCATACAATCAAGAGGCAGGATTAGAGAATATATATATCTTTTTCCTTTTGTGTCCGTGGAAGGGGTCATCCACAGATCGGGAAGTCGCGTGCCTGGGTTGTCTCTGCCAAACGATTTGTCGCCGTTCATTAATTGGATGTGATTGATGCCGCAGTGGTTGTGCGTGATGACCCTATTAACCCATCAGGATGGTGGTGATTAACCTGATTAATCATTTGCGTCCTGACCGCCGTTGTTAGCCAGCCAGGATGTGTGTAGTGGACCCGTTCGTCACGGTAATCAGGTGCTGTTAGCCTCTCAGGATGCGATTCGGGTGTAGGTGACTAATGGTCGGACCTGGAGTGCTAGTGAGTTAGTTGGGAAGGTATCGTCTGGACGGGTGTTTGTAAGAGTGAACCGAGGGAGTTTGTAGGAGTGAAGGGAGTTCCTTCATTAAACCTCATACTGTTTGTGACCCAGCAGACCATGGGCGTGCCATGGGATTTGTGCGATTAAACCTCTTACTGTTTGTGACCCAGCAAACCATGGGCGTGCCATGGGATTTGTGCGTGAGTGTGGCGTATACGGTGCCTGTGTTAGGGGGTTGCACATGTGAGGAGAGGTTACAGGGCTTGTGATAAGTTACTGTGCATGAGAAGGGCGGATACATGGCTTTGGGTCAAGGGTTTGTGCATGAGGGGGGTGTACACAGGGCTATGTTAAGGGACTGTACATGAGAGGGGCGGATCATGGGCTTATTTTCGGGGACTGTTCATGACAGAGGCGGGTACAGGGCTTATGTTAAGGGACTGTACGTGAGAGGGGCGGACACAAGAGGTTGTATCCGTAGTGTGTGCCAGGGAGTCAGAAGGGTCGGTGATGGTGCTTGGGGTGGGTAGAGGCTGTGGTTTAGTGGCAGGTAATATCCATTACGGTAATCAATAGCTTGCACGGCCGGCAGGGACAGCCCAGCCTGGCTCTACAGTACATGTACATAGTACAGGGATGGAGTGGGGAGGAGGAGGAGGAGGGTACATTTGCAGGCATGGAAGGGAGGGACCCTCTCCAAGGCCCCGTCGCGCGCGGCTCATGTTCCTCCTCCAAATGTTTCCACAGTAGTTAGGGTTAATTATTCATGACATTCGTAGTTGCTAATGGAAAGGATTGATGCCTTTGTCCCGCTAGACATTTATTTGGAGTTAATTTGTCAGAAAAAGATGGTCTTATGATGTTAAATTAACTTGAATCACGATGGTTTTGTCCTGGAGGTCGATGATACGCCTCAGGGACTGTACCGTTGTGTTTAAGGATCGTACCGTTGTGGATGGCAAGCTTTTATTGTCATTGCTGCTGCCACCGTTTGATACCGAATGAGTTTGCAGCATTTTATTCGCCCGCAGGGACCATGTTTAAGGCAGGCAGTATTTGCGCGTGTCTCAAGAGCAACAGTGAACACCTGAAGGTGTTCAGGTATTTCCGATTGGTGGTTAGGGAAATGAGGTCGTCGGCCTCAGTGACCTGAGCAGTCGATAGGTCTAAAGCCGTATTAATCAACCACCAGTCAACCACCCACGGTGGTGCTGGTGGTGGAGCTGGTCCTGGTGCTGCGAGGTTGGACGCGTGGGTTGCTGGTTGCAGTGGGGGTACCCTGTGGTTAGGGTCGGTGAAAGTGGAATATGGCCACCTGCCCATGTGTCAGACGAGGGGCTTTTTTTTTTTTTTTTTTTTTTTTTTGAGTACAACATAATAGCTGCCTGGAGGGAGACTGTCAGAAAAAATCAATAAGTAACAGATGACCCTCTTGGATAGATTAAACCCCCCCCGGGGAATGGTTTCTGAATGTGTCCAGTTACTTGGATGATATGATTTCTGATTTTGAGTTCCCTTTGATTGGAAGGGTTTGAATTTGAGTTCCCTTTGATAGAAAGGGTTTGAATTTGAGTTCCCTTTGATAGAAAGGGTTTGAATTTGAGTTCCCTTTGATAGGAAGGGTCTTGTCTGGTGGATGCCGTTTCTGTGGGCCAAGATTCAGTAAGGTGTCTCTGGGCGGTGATAGCAGCCACTGTCAAAAGATCAGTGGTTCTCAAGGAAGGAACCTGTGGCGGTGCAAGCCAAGCAGTTCGTCGTTTCTTGTCGCTGAGGAGGTTATGTCATGGTGAGGCCTTAAGAGAAAGCTTGCAGGAGGCATCTATATCAGAAGGCCGGGGAGCATATTATACGCAGAGACAAATTGGCGCTTACCTACCTTAGACCGGATGTGTAGGAGGACAGTGCCATGCCCCTCCGCCCTGGTCTCCACACACTTGTTTTTTTTCTCTGCAGGGAGTGTGTCCTTAGTCACTCGGTGGTGCTTATCCTAGAGTAGGATCGTTTTGATGATTACTTATAATTACTTTAATTACTAGGAAGCAGGGTTGTTGTCACGAAAGACTCACTGGAGAGGTCTGGACGGTATGTAGAGCCCCGGCACTGAGGGGGAGTTTGTGCGTCACAACAGGCAGAGAGAGAGAGAGAGAGAGAGGTGTGTAGTGACGTATAGTGTACGTGGGGACTTGAAATCACTCACTAGTGAGGAGGAGGAGGTATTTGGTGCAACTTGCCTTGGATGGTGTTGTCAGGTCGTGCTTTTAAAAGGCTAAGGTATTTGATACTTAAATCTGCACTGACAAGACTTGTATTTTTTTTTAAAGGATTCAGGTGCGCGCTCACTTCTAGTTAGGGTAGAGGCGATGGTTCTTATTCATGTGCCCTGCAGATTAAGGTCCTGTGTTGCTATGCTTGTGGCTAGTGCGCACCGCACGTTATATCGAACCTGTATGTCCAGAGTGGTGAGCGACGACTGCGTTCTCTCGTGTGAAAAAAAAGGTCGATATCGTAAGGCCTCAACGGGAAATATGTTTGGTTAGGTAGCGTTACTGTGGTGGAAGATTGGTTATAGAAAGTTAGGTGGCGTTACTGTGGTGGAGGATTGGTTATAGAAAGTTAGGTGGCGTTACTGTGGTGGAGGATTGGTTATAGAAAGTTAGGTGGCGTTACTGTGGTGGAGGATTGGTTATAGAAAGTTAGGTGGCGTTACTGTGGTGGAGGATTGGTTATAGAAAGTTAGGTAGCGTTACTGTGGAGGAGGATTGGTTTTAGAAAGTTAGGTGGCGTTACTGTGGTGGAGGATTGGTTTTAGAAAGTTAGGTAGCGTTACTGTGGTGGAGGATTGGTTATAGAAAGGTCTCTACTGTAGTACATGATTAGTTTTCTGCTGCTAGTCTTACTCTGATAACGGAATTAGTTATATAAGTTCGCGTATACATTTATTTTGCTTTGTGTTTGATGATTATCACTATATATATTTTTTCATACTATTCACCATTTCCCGTGTTAGCGAGGTAGCGTTAAGAACAGAGGACTGAGCCTTTGAGGGGATACCCTCACTAGGCCCCCTTCTTTGTTTCTTTTGGAAAATTAAAAACGAGAGGGGAGGATTTCCAGCCCCTCGCTCCCTCCCCTTTTAGTCGCCTTCTACGACACGCAGGGAATACGTGGGAAGTATTCTTTCTCCTCTATCCCCAGGGATATATATATATATATATATATATATATATATATATATATATATATATATATATATATATATATATATAATAATTTTTTACGCTAGCATGTTTGTGCTAGTCATGGACCCAGATGATTTAAGAAATAATTGGATGGAGTGATGGTTGTGGCATTACTGTGTGTGTGTGCAGTTGTGGTTTCAGGGGAAGCAAGCAAGGGGAAGGGGTGGGAGGGGAGTGGGGGTTAATGTGCAGCGTCCCCTTCCTTTCCTAGAGGGGAGGGGGAGAGGAGCATTGAGGGTGGGGGGTAATGTTATTGCATTACGCGTGCAAATCATGGTTTGCGTTGCGGGGGGTGTGAGTAAGGCGGCCGAGGAAGGTGATCAATAGGTTAGGAATTAGTACAGTGTGACGCTGGGGTGCTGTCCCAACCCTGTGTGTGTGTGTGTGTGTGTGTGTGTGTGTGTGTGTGTGTGTGTGAGAGTGTTACTGGGGGAGAGTGTTATCACGTTTTTACACACACACACACACACACACACACACACACACTCAGACATACATACATACATACATACATACATACATACATACATACATACATACATACATACATACACCTAAGCCAAATATACAGTTAATCGGCCAGTCCCAAGGAGAGGATGAACAGTTGGGTTTGCTGTGTGCTGACTGCCCTGCCCAGGATTTAAACTGGGGTGATCCTGTGTGTGTGTGTGTGTGTGTGTGTGTGTGTGTGTGTGTGTGTGGCACTAGATGAGCCGGGGGCTAGGGTTGGGAGTGCCGTTGTTGTTGTTGTTGTTATTATTGACGTGCTTGAGGGCTGTGGTGGTGGTGGTGTTGGTTGAGGTGTGGCAGGTAGGCTGGCAGGGTGGGCGGCCGGGGCCCCTCACCGCTGTGATAAATATTATGTGTCATGTAATTGTCCAGTTGATAGCTTGGTCCTCGTGAGTGATACTCTCTCTCTCTCTCTCTCTCTCTCTCTCTCTCTCTCTCTCTCTCTCTCTCTCTCTCTCTCTCTCTCTCTCTCTCTGTGTTTGTGTGTATTTTTGCCGCCTGACTTGCCTGTACCTAAACCGTCCTCAGTCAGTCCTTGCCTCAGCCCCGTCAGTAGGTCAGAGGCGTAGCCCTCGACTCGCAGCCCCTAGCCGTCCAGGCAACCTCTGTCCCGCGGTGTGTGAGAGGTGGGGGCTCCTGGTGCCTCCCACCCGCTCGATACCCGGATACTTGTGTTAATAAATGTTAATAAATGTTAATGGAATGGTGTGTGCGACAGTCCCGCTCAGCTCTGGAACATTTGGTCGTATCGGCCGATTGTCGAAGTAACTTCAACGTTATTCATTTCTGAAAAAAATACAAATTTGACACACGGGGGCCGGCCGCGTTGTACTAGTGCGGGGGTTCCGTGATGTTAGTATGGGGAATTATTGTCAGAGCAACGTGAAGATGATATGATTAACCGTTAGAAGGAGGTTGAAATATCGTGAAGGTACTATAATTAACCATTAGAAGTATGTTGAATATATATTGATGTGGTTAACCATTACAAGTATGTTAGATATGTATTGATGTCATAATTAACCATTGTTAGTATGTTAGATATGTATTGATGTTATGATTAACCATTAGAAGTATGTTAGATATGTATTCATGTTACGATGAACCATTAGCCGTATCTTGAAACATCTTGATGTTATAATCAGCTTTAAAGAAGTAGGTTGAAGTATCTGGTGGATGTTACGATTCACCATAATATGATCCATCTCAAGATGATGGCCGTAGATCTGACCGTCTCTGTAAATGTCAGCCCCAGTAGTCTGGTTGTTGTTCGTTGTCACCTGACGAGCAGTTAATTTTCCGAGGGGTGTGTGTGTGTGTGTGTCAGGCAGGAAGTCAGCCCCATGTGTCACCCCCACGTGTCCCGCACCTGCTGGGGTAATCCCCCCCTGGTGTGTCAGTAAACACTACGCCAGCCAGGCTGGGCCGCCCCCACGTTCGCCTGGAGAATCCGATTCTCCGTGGTGTACCCGAACGGATTCCGTCCGCCCAGACATGAGGGTAATTGGAGCAACTATGCATCAGCGGCGGGCCCGGTGACGACCGCCAGGAGCCGCAGTTACTGGTGCCTGGTCAGGGGAACATTGTGTTTACAGCGGCTTGGTAGGCAGCTCACTAGATGGATGTGGTGTGGAGAGTGTGGCAAGAAATACAACAGATATTGACCTGAACTAGTATCAGACATAACCTCTCTCTCTCTCTCTCTCTCTCTCTCTCTCTCTCTCTCTCTCTCTCTCTCTCTCTCTTGTGTTACGGGGAGAGAGCTTTACACTCGTATTGCTCCATGTTGTGTGTGTGTGTGTGTGTGTGTATAATAAGAAAAGGTTTATGGTCCGTGATGGCGGGGGGTCCGTGGCTAGCGCTCTGGTGGCCTTGACGTTTCTACCACCCCCCTCCCCGCTACCCCCCTAAGGCACTTACCTACCTGTTGGGGGCGCTCTGGCCCCCTAACCAGGTAATGGGGTTGGCGTCCTGGAGGGGCAGGGGATTTGAGGGGGGGGTGTGGACGCACGGGGAGAGAGAGAGAGAGAGAGAGAGTTGTGTGGTGGACGCTGGATGTTTTATGTCAGAGACGAACTAATCCTCAGTAACATCAGTGACAGTGAAGCCTTTATGGCAGGATATTGTCGTCATAAGTCTCCCATCCCACCACACGGCTTTCTCTCTCTCTCTCCCATCTCACAACCCGACCCTCCTCTCCCACCTCACAAAGCGGCCCTCTCCCATGCTGCCGTGTGCCACACCGTGGCTCACCATATAGTTGTCCCACCGCCACAGTTCACCGGTAGCCACCAGTAGACATGTACCTCAAGGTTAGCGAAGGCACGTATAGTGCACCTGTAGGTAAGTCACCATAAAAGCTCTCCTACCCTTCCATCCACCTCACCACCAAGTCACCACAGTCCTTCACCACCTCCCCTCCACCACAGCCCGGCACAGTGGCCGTGACCTGTGTTTCCCTCCACACGTGACCCATACCTTGACGTTCTGTTTACTCCGGTGTTGGCAAGAAGAAAACGGGAGTGTCAACATTAGAAAATGGGCGTGTGAACATGTCTGTGTGGTTGTAGGTATCGACGCACGCACACGGGTTTAGAAGTTTACATGTACGGCTACCTTGCATTGGGTCTGGGAGCAATATAGTGCGTTCATCTTTAGATCACTGAGGCTGTTTGGGGCGGCGGCTCGCACGCTGACGTATCCTTGACAACCCGGATATTTACGGAACCGTGGATGCCGTACGGTATTACATATAGTAAATGATGACGTATTTTGGTGTCTTGTGAAGGTGGAAACGGATTTACCTGTTAGTGACGTGCCACCAGGGAGTGAGTGAGGAGTAGAAATTGCCGCCCATACCTTCCAGTGTTTCCCCGTGTGTGTGTGTGTGTGTGTGTGTGTGTGTGTGTGTGTGTGTGTGTGTGTGTGTCTTGACGTGTGCCTCCCGTTTTCGCCGAGTGACCTCAGCGGTTCCCAAGTAATTTCGATGTTTTGACAGATTCAACGCGGGAAGTGAGGGATTACCGCACATTTCCTAGTTTAACAATGTCGCCCGCTTGGAGAGGTACAATTTCGCCGTGTTTGAGACGTGGCGTTAGCGGACATCAGTATTGTAATCTGGAGAGCGTAAGTGCCTTTGAGGAGTGTCATTATCGGTCGTGCCTCACTTGTCGTGAGGGTTCGTAAGATCCAGCCTACCATTATGTCTTGAAGACACCGCGGTGGCTTTGTTGTCCAGGGTGAAGGTTAGGTAGGCCGTCCGGTACAAGTCGCCGTCAAAATATCTTTTGTTGAGTCTCTCTCTCTCTCTCTCTCTCTCTCTCTCTCTCTCTCTCTCTCTCTCTCTCTCTCTCTCTCTCTCCTGTGACGTAGTGACAGTGTTCGTTTGCGTCCGGTGCCTGATGTTTTTTTTTTTTTTTCATCCTTTGTCCTTCATCAGCGGCGAAGCTGTCGAAACGTATCGTCGTAAAATGACGGTACTTTGGGATTGCCTAGCGTGAGGGAGACCTGGCCGAACGCTGACGTAATGTGGCGTCGCTCTGTCATCTGCATCAGGTTGTAGGGGCGTGACGTTGGAGCGAGAGTGGTTGTGGTGGAGTTGTGGTGTGGCGTTCGTCAGAAGGGAACTGAAGCGAGGGAGACCGGCGCCCTCTAATTGTTGCATTCTTGTGGCAGATGACCGCTGACGACCATTGAGTCTAGGGCTCCGGATGCCTCACACATACACACACACACACACACACACACACACGTGTGTAATTACCTGTCTTTTGTACGGGCAGGGAGTAGTCTTACGCTCGTGGGTTCCCCCGTCTCTTTTCCTTTACTGTCATTTCTCGTATTTTCATGTTATGGCGTGTGGCTGGTTGCGTCCATACATCGTCTGGGGAACCGCTCGCTCTGTGTCATAACATTGGTTTTAAAAACACTAGAGAAGGTTATGATCAGGTCACCCCTTACTTCTTTACTTCCGTGATAGACAGATTTCAGGTCTCGGATCTTTCCCAGCTCTGCTCTGCTATCTTAATTCTGGTACTCTCTTTGCTCTCTTCCTCTGGGCCTTATCTACTAGTTCGTTGTGCTTCTTTAAGTGCCGTGACTAGACGTTAAGAAGCTTATGCTAAAGCGAGAGTGTGTTTGAGTCAATACTGTGATGACTATTTGTGTTACGGGGAGTGAGTTGCACACTTGTGTTGCCCCGTCTCTTATATATATATATATATATATATATATATATATATATATATATATATATATATATATATATATATATATATATATATATAATATATATATATATATATATATATATATATATATATATATATATATATATATATATATATATATATATAATTGATTAATTGCTTTGTTTGTAATTATTTCTATTAAGATGAGGGAGTTTTACTCTGTTGGTTCGCCATGAGAGGGGTTAGTGTGAGACGGGAGGCCTGGGCGACAGCGGGTCACGTGGCGTGGCCGGGTCCTGCCGTCAACAGTGGCAGTGTGTTGTGTTGGAAGGTCAGTGATCTGTGCTTCACGCTGCCCATTCATCCTGGCCAGCCCACGCCCCCTACCTCTCCTCACGCTCCACGCTACCGCCGCGCCCGCCCCGGGAACACCGAGCGTAAATCACACCTCCTCGCCTCGTCCCAGAACCCTTTTATCATAGTGTAGTGACCCCTCAAGGAAAGAAAACGGGGGATTGTTTTGTTTACGTGTATTGAAGCGTCCACTGGGGGAGGATATTTACAGTAAACACGTCACGAACGCCGACCCCGCCTGATTTACATAACGAATGCAGTTCGTGCGAGACTTATTGCCGGTGGCTGGGAAGTTGTCACACCGAAGAGTGATTAAAATCGATCGGATGTATCCTTTTTTTTTTTATCCCCCGGAGCAGCATTCCGTCCGTCTGGTTTATTGTGTGAATATCAGTTTTTGTGCTGTGGGAGGGAGGGGCCCTGTGATTGACTAGTGTGTGCGTGTTGATTCAAGCTCTTTCGTAGAGCGACTGATGCTCTCTCTCTCTCTCTCTCTCTCTCTCTCTCTCTCTCTCTCTCTCTCTCTCTCTCTCTCTCTCTCACACACACACACACACACACACACACACACAGTACGTTTGCGATTACCCCACGTTGTAGCTGTGCCTTAAGGAGCGACCGTTTCGTTCCCGCGGAGCTAAGCCTCTCTCTCTCTCTCTCTCTCTCTCTCTCTCTCTCTCTCTCTCTCTCTCTCTCTCTCTCTCTCTCTCTCTCTCTCTCTCTCTAATGTAGTCCCTCGCCGAGATCGGCAGTTCTCTTCTCAGATCAAACACACCAGTCGCATGGGTTTGTGTGTGTGTGTGTGTGTGTGTGTGTGTGTGTGTGTGTGTGTGTGTGTTCATGGCTGCCACCATTCATCTCTTATCATCATCATCAGTCACTCTCATCACAGTGCCACCCCCGTGTAAACAACGGCCTGCCAGAGGGTGGGCCCCCGTGTGCGGGCAGGGGCGACACAATTGTGTGGGTGTCGGGAGCAGGTGCTGGTGTTACCTGCTTCAAGATAACGTGGCCCCGTCGTGTCTGCCGCACTCGGCCGGCACACTACTACTCCTGTACCCTCCTCTCCCTCCCTCCCTCGCCGTCCACTCCTCCTCATCCTCCTCATCTTGGCTTGTAGTGCGCGTTGGTTGATGGCTTGGTTGACGTTACTCTTGGGTGCTGAAGACGTTTGTGTCGCAGTCCATCTTGGTTGATGGATTGGTTGACGTCTCTGTAGATTGGTTATAGTACACCTTGGTTGATGGTTGGGTTATATAGTACATTGTGGTTGCTGGATGCGTAGTCGTACGTCCTGGTTGTTGGTTGGGTAGTAGTACATCTTGGTAGACGGGTGGGATGTTAACTTGTGGCTTGGTACATATGGTACATGGTTGCCGGTGGTTGATGGTGATGATGTCTGAGTGTTAATATATTAGCTTGTGGGCTTTCATGCAAAACCTCTCTCTCTCTCTCTCTCTCTCTCTCTCTCTCTCTCTCTCTCTCTCTCTCTCTCTCTCTCTCTCTCTCTCTCTCTCTCTCTCGTTTTCCTTTTCCACTGGTTATTTCCTTGTAGGTACTGCGCATCATTGCTCATACCTACATAGCTTGGCATATGGTCCCGTCTGGTGGACGTAGCTAACTTCCTAAGCGCTTTGGGAACTCCATGATATATAATTGTGTCTATGAGAGCGGCTTTGGGATATCGGGATGTGAACCTGCAGGAGCGTACGAGGCATGCCTGGGATTGAATAGATTAGATCGTTGTGATTTGCGGGGGGCGACGTGTTATCATTGCGTTGAAGCAGGGCATTTGAAGCGGTTAGAGTAAACCACGGAGGAGCGCGTGAGGCTTGGCTCTGGATGATAGGCTAGGGTTTCAGTACATGACAGCTTAAGATCTAAGTGGACGTGTACAAATGAAGCCTTTCTTTGTTGCAGAGTTTGCCTCGCCAGAGTAGGAGAAGCAGTTAGTTGTGGTACACACACACACACACACACACACACATATATATATATATATATATATATATATATATATATATATATATATATATATATATATATATATATATATAATGGGATATGCTATGTATGTTGTACAGGTTGGTGGTGAGTGAGAGATGTTACATAAAGAGCGTGTAGTGCGCAGCGTGTGGTGGGGGGCCTGGCTGGGGCAGGTGTGTAGAGCACGTACTTTGTGGCCAGCTGATCAATAATGTGCATAGTACCAGAGGGTCCCAGGCCCCGCCGGCGGCCGCCACGGCCAGGTGGAGTGATTACCTTGATCGCTGCCACCACCGTGGTAGCGGCCAGGTGGAGGGGTTATCTCGATCCTAGCCACCGCCGGTGAGGATGACTGGCAGATGGATTGATAGCTGCCACTACTGGTTGTGGTAGCAAGCACGTGGAGGGGTTATCTTGATCGCAGCCACCACAGTGGTAGCGTTTCGGTGGTGGGGTTATCTTGATCGCTGCCACCACAGTGGTAGCGGCTCGATGGTGGGGTTATCTTGATCGCAGCCACCAGTGAATCAAATAAGCCATATGATCTAGGGTGACGTATTGTTTCACGGAGGGAAGACCCATTCTCTGTCTCTCTCTTTTTTTAAAGGCCCTAGTCTTGGAAAAAAAAAAAAAAGAGTCCACATCAAGGCTGGGCCTTAATTGAAAACTAGAGAGGATTATGAAAGGGAAAATGAAGAGACAACGAAAAAGTATATACGAATTATGGAGGAGGTGAAGGACCTGTCTGTTTACAACGTGCCAGGTCGTAGTTATTGGGAAGGACTTGAGGAGGTAGAGAGTTGCATCGATAACGTTGGCCAGGAGGCAGTGCACAAGGCACAAGTTGTCGTTGCCATGCACAAGAACACAGCAGAAACCTCCCTCCAACGTAACCCTTGTGTTACAGCTTACATGTGGAAAATGGGAAGGTGGGTATATAACTTTTTTTTACAAGCAGATCATAACAGTGTCGTAAATCAGGCGAATTTGAATGTTTCGAAGGTAATAAAAAAAGAAATAGTTCCCCGGCTGTTTCTCACGAGCCACACTTTCACATCAACCTCTGCGGGTGTTATGAGACTGATAATGGAGGATTCATCCGTAAAACACGCCGTTGAGGTGAAGTGATAAGAGATAACACCTAAGACCACACAGAGACGAACACCACCAGATTTCGGAAGGGCAGTGCAGTCGACCTTGGCATAGTGATGTGCGGTGGTGACCTTGCTTGGGCGAGCACAGCAAAGCAGCAGCAGCTGCCTCTTCCTGAGAGATGGCGGACTGGATTTGACGTTACCCTCAGGACAACGAGAGAGAGAGGAGGAGTCGGGGGCGGGGGAGAACCTTGGTGATGGTGTTCTAACGTTCTCCTCTGAATGGAGTATTGACCCCTTTGTTAACGTCGTTTTTCATGGCGGCCAGGATTTCAAGAGGTGAGATGATGTGCAGGAGAGATCTACCCCACACAGAGAGATATACCGCACAGGCACTGACGCTGTTGGGTGGCTTTACCATCGGGAACGACTCGCACCACCGAGGCCGTCTGTACTCTTGGAAGACGTGCTTCCAAACTACTTCCGAAGGTAGTTTCCAGTTGGCAGGATAGACAAGGAGGACCTGAATCAGTCTTAACGAAGTGTATTCCAGTCACGAGGAGGTAGTGGGTTTTGTAGGCCTGCGGGCCGCGGTCTCCAACAGCCTCTGATCGAGCAAGATGTGAGGGTAGAAGGACTCCCAAACTGGCAGCCAGTTGGTACCACGGCGGCGAGCGGAATTGATTACTGTTTCGTTACTACTACTCCTACTACTACTACTACTACCGTTACATAGTCGCCTTAGTCCGGAATGGGGAGGGGAGCGGGCACAGATACTTCTTGAGGGGATGGGAAACTTGTCTCAAATATTAAGTGGTTTGGTTTGTGCACCCGCTGCTGCTCATCCACGTGAGCCGTGGGTGGTGGTGGTGATTTTATCGTGTGTGTGTGAGTGAGGAGGAGGAGGAGGTGTGGCGGTGGGGATGTGGGTTACACGCACTCCTTCCGTAGTTGATGATTTGCCATGACTGAGTTTTATGGTGTAAAACTCTTGAAGTGCAGCCACCCCCCCCCCCCCTCTCTCTCTCTCTCTCTCTCTCTCTCTCTCTCTCTCTCATACATTTGTGTCGTGTCCTGTTTTGTGGGGTTTTATTTTTCCAAGGTGACACAACTGTTTGGCGAGACCCTGGATGCTATGTTGTTCGTGGCTCCAGATGATCCAGCCTCTCTATGCCAGTATAGCTTTTTTTTTCTTGTATGGTTTTTGTTTTGACCAAATGATATCATTGTAACCTACTGTTGTTGTTGTTGTTGTGTGTATCTGTGGAATTACCAACCGCTACAGGACGGGGAGGGAGTTCGTTGACACTCGTGTGTATGTGTTTTGCTTTGTTTTGTTTTGTGTTTTTCTTTGTTTCAGAAGACGTACACGTTTGAGGCGATCAGGGAGTCATGTTAAGAACTTGTTTCGTGTGTAGTGCAGGAGGTGTGTGCTAGGGTGCAGGTCAACGTGGTGTTGAGGACGGGATGTGGAAACTGTCCAACATGATCTTGACCGGGGTCATCGTTGTAGGTCATCGTTGTGCGGACATTAGTTATCACCTGGCAGAATAATTACCATCCGTCAGTTGGTAATTACCACCGAGCTGACGGTAATTACAAATTAACGTATGATTCCACTAAGCTGACGGTGACAGCCACTTAGCAATGTAATTAACACCAAGCAGAGAGTGATTACCACCCGACAGACAGTGGTTACCACCCAGTAGATAGTAAAGGTGTTGCGCTGAAGCTAACTATCGGGAGATATATATCTGATTGTATGGTACATTTGTGCCTAATGGAATAACGTGTTACGGGAATTGCATGATGTGGTGAGTGTGTGTTGTGATGTATGGCATGAGATAAGGAGGTGGGGCAGGGTCATGATCGGCTGACTATCTCTCAGATTGGCCGGCTAAATAGCTGACTGGCTGTTGGGCTGCCTGGTTGATTGGCTGTTGGCCTGTCTGGCTGGCTGACAGCGTGGCTGACCGACTCCTGGGCTGGCTAGGGTGGGTCGGTGGTTGGATGGCTGGCGGGCGGAAACAAACAGACGTCTGGTCGTGATGGTAACGGGGTCGGGGGCAGCACTGGCAATAGAGTACCGAGGAGGAGGAGCTGTCGCTACTGGCAACCGCCGGTCTGGAAGACGTGGCCTCCGCCGCCTCAATATGACCTCTTGTCTCGGGCCAGACACAGAGAGAGAGAGAGAGAGAGAGAGAGGTGTATACCATTAGCGGTGATGCTATTGATTGACGTATCCACACCTCGCAGTACGTGGGACGTAGCCTGGTTCATCCCCGGAGCGGGGCCACGCCCGTAATGACACCATCATCGCCCCAGCCTCCCGTCCGCTTCCCAGCTCACCTCTGGATTCACTCGTATTTTCATATAGGTTTTTTTCTTTTTTTTTTAGCCTGGCGTGGGGATGGGGGTATAGCTATATGGGTAGGGGAGAGAGTATGAGGAGCGTGCGGTCAGCGGGGCTCGTCTCTTTATATGGCAGTGGGACGGGAAGGTCGCCTTTAGAAGCAAAGGCCACTTAAACTATGTATGTTTTTAGGTTCGGGTCAGTCACCTGTGTGTGTGTGTGTGTGTGTGTGTGTGTGTGTGTGTGTTGGGTCACGGGGAAGGTTGATGACACATAACTTTTAAATGTGTGTCCTGCAGGATATCTTTTTGACAGGATTCGTTAAAGAGCGGAGGGAAACGATGTGGCTTCGTCATATACAGGCGGTAGGAGGGATGCTGCCACAGGGATGGTAGGCTCTGCTTGTTTCATATATATGGTTGAGGGAGGGAAGGCGTTGTGAGGGTCATCAGTACGTGCCTAGTGGCCGTACCACAGTGGAGGGACCTAATATTTCTTAGGCGATGCAGAAAATGCTTTGATTCGTATTACTTTTTTTCCTCTACAGCTTTTCTTTCCCACTTTGAGCATGTATCGGTGGTGGAGTGTAGTGCTGTCGGGCCCCTATGTTTTCCCTCACGGATGTTGTACGCCCTCGTACTTAAGTCCTGGGACACGCCTGAAGTGTCGAGGTCCCGGAACTCTTCTGATCGAAGCTGTGCCGAGCCCTGTGTCTCCCTCCGTCGAGACGGTGGATTCGGTTACAGCTTCGACCAGGCGTGTCCCAGGACTTTTGTCGGTGGCCGTGCTTCCCTCGGGGTGTGTGTCGTGTTTGGCGGATTAGATACAGCGGCTGCTTCCGAGAGGAGTGTGGGAAGCCGTACCCACGGATCCTACGGGATGGGGACCCTACTGCAGGCTTAGATTTCTGGAACCACATGGTTCTCTTGACCACACTCGCTCGCGAACCGCGTCTGATAACCTTAAGAAGTGTGCGTGTTTCATTCTCTGTTCTTTCTTATGGAAAAGTAAAACGGGAGGGGAGGATTTCCAGGCCCCCTGCTCCTACCCCTTTTAGTCGCCATCTACGACACGCAGGGAGTACGTGGGCTGTATTTTTTCTCCTTTATTCCTAGGTAATATATATATATATATATATATATATATATATATATATATATATATATTTTTTTTTTTTTTTTTTTTTTTATACTTTGTCGCTGTCTCCCGCGTTTGCGAGGTAGCGCAAGGAAACAGACGAAAGAAATGGCCCAACCCCCCCCATACACATGTACATACACACGTCCACACACGCAAATATACATACCTACACAGCCTTCCATGGTTTACCCCAGACGCTTCACATGCCTTGATTCAATCCACTGACAGCACGTCAACCCCTGTATACCACATCGCTCCAATTCACTCTATTCCTTGCCCTCCTTTCACCCTCCTGCATGTTCAGGCCCCGATCACACAAAATCCTTTTCACTCCATCTTTCCACCTCCAATTTGGTCTCCCTCTTCTCCTCGTTCCCTCCACCTCCGACACATATATCCTCTTGGTCAATCTTTCCTCACTCATTCTCTCCATGTGCCCAAACCATTTCAAAACACCCTCTTCTGCTCTCTCAACCACGCTCTTTTTATTTCCACACATCTCTCTTACCCTTACGTTGCTTACTCGATCAAACCACCTCACACCACACATTGTCCTCAAACATCTCATTTCCAGCACATCCATCCTCCTGCGCACAACTCTATCCATAGCCCACGCCTCGCAACCATACAACATTGTTGGAACTACTATTCCTTCAAACATACCCATTTTTGCTTTCCGGGATAATGTTCTCGACTTCCACACATTTTTCAAGGCTCCCAAAATTTTCGCCCCCTCCCCCACCCTATGATCCACTTCCGCTTCCATGGTTCCATCCGCTGACAGATCCACTCCCAGATATCTAAAACACTTCACTTCCTCCAGCCTCTCACCATTCAAACTCACCTCCCAATTGACTTGACCCTCAACCCTACTGTACCTAATAACCTTGCTCTTATTGACATTTACTCTTAACTTTCTTCTTCCACACACTTTACCAAACTCCGTCACCAGCTTCTGCAGTTTCTCACATGAATCCGCCACCAGCGCTGTATCATCAGCGAACAACAACTGACTCACTTCCCAAGCTCTCTCATCCCCAACAGACTTCATACTTGCCCCTCTTTCCAAAACTCTTGCATTTACCTCCCTAACAACCCCATCCATAAACAAATTAAACAACCATGGAGACATCACACACCCCTGCCGCAAACCTACATTCACTGAGAACCAATCACTTTCCTCTCTTCCTACACGTACACATGCCTTACATCCTCGATAAAAACTTTTCACTGCTTCTAACAACTTGCCTCCCACACCATATATTCTTAATACCTTCCACAGAGCATCTCTATCAACTCTATCATATGCCTTCTCCAGATCCATAAATGCTACATACAAATCCATTTGCTTTTCTAAGTATTTCTCACATACATTCTTCAAAGCAAACACCTGATCCACACATCCTCTACCACTTCTGAAACCACACTGCTCTTCCCCAATCTGATGCTCTGTACATGCCTTCACCCTCTCAATCAATACCCTCCCATATAATTTACCAGGAATACTCAACAAACTTATACCTCTGTAATTTGAGCACTCACTCTTATCCCCTTTGCCTTTGTACAACGGCACTATGCAAGCATTCCGCCAATCCTCAGGCACCTCACCATGAGTCATACATACATTAAATAACCTTACCAACCAGTCAACAATACAGTCACCCCCTTTTTTAACAAATTCCACTGCAATACCATCCAAACCTGCTGCCTTGCCGGCTTTCATCTTCCGCAAAGCTTTTACTACCTCTTCTCTGTTTACCAAATCATTTTCCCTAACCCTCTCACTTTGCACACCACCTCGACCCAAACACCCTATATCTGCCACTCTGTCATCAGACACATTCAACAAACCTTCAAAATACTCATTCCATCTCCTTCTCACATCACCACTACTTGTTATCACCTCCCCATTTACGCCCTTTACTGAAGTTCCCATTTGCTCCCTTGTCTTACGCACCCTATTTACCTCCTTCCAGAACATCTTTTTATTCTCCCTAAAATTTACTGATAGTCTCTCACCCCAACTCTCATTTGCCCTTTTTTTCACCTCTTGCACCTTTTTCTTGACCTCCTGTCTCTTTCTTTTATACTTCTCCCACTCAATTGCATTTTTTCCCTGCAAAAATCGTCCAAATGCCTCTCTCTTCTCTTTCACTAATACTCTTACTTCTTCATCCCACCACTCACTACCCTTTCTAAACAGCCCACCTCCCACTCTTCTCATGCCACAAGCATCTTTTGCGCAATCCATCACTGATTCCCTAAATACATCCCATTCCTCCCCCACTCCCCTTACTTCCATTGTTCTCACCTTTTTCCATTCTGTACACAGTCTCTCCTGATACTTCTTCACACAGGTCTCCTTCCCAAGCTCACTTACTCTCACCACCTTCTTCACCCCAACATTCACTCTTCTTTTCTGAAAACCCATACTAATCTTCACCTTAGCCTCCACAAGATAATGATCAGACATCCCTCCAGTTGCACCTCTCAGCACATTGACATCCAAAAGTCTCTCTTTCGCACGCCTGTCCATTAACACGTAATCCAATAACGCTCTCTGGCCATCTCTCCTACTTACATAAGTATACTTATGTATATCTCGCTTTTTAAACCAGGTATTCCCAATCATCAGTCCTTTTTCAGCACATAAATCTACAAGCTCTTCACCATTTCCATTTACAACACTGAACACCCCATGCATACCAATTATTCCCTCAACTGCCACATTACTCACCTTTGCATTCAAATCACCCATCACTATAACCCGGTCTCGTGCATTAAAACCGCTAACACACTCATTTAGCTGCTCCCAAAACACTTGCCTCTCATGATCTTTCTTCTCATGCCCAGGTGCATATGCACCAATAATCACCCACCTCTCTCCATCAACTTTCAATTTTACCCATATTAATCGAGAATTTACTTTCTTACATTCTATGACATACTCCCACAACTCCTGTTTCAGGAGTATTGCTACTCCTTCCCTTGCTCTTGTCCTCTCACTAACCCCTGACTTCACTCCCCAGACATTTCCAAACCACTCTTCCCCTTTACCCTTGAGCTTCGTTTCACTCAGAGCCAAAACATCCAGGTTCCTTTCCTCAAACATACTACCTATCTCTCCTTTTTTCACATCTTGGTTACATCCACACACATTTAGGCACCCCACTCTGAGCCTTCGAGGAGGATGAGCACTCCCCGCGTGACTCCTTCTTCTGTTTCCCATTTTAGAAAGTTAATACAAGGAGGGGAGGATTTCCGGCCCCCCGCTCCCGTCCCCTCTAGTCGCTTTCTACGACACGCGAGGAATACGTGGGAAGTATTCTTTCACCCCTATCCCCAGGGACAATATACATATATAAACACACACACACACACACACACACATACACACACACGCACACATACACACACACATACATATATATACATATGAAAAATGTAAGAAACAATTTAGAAAACAAACTTTTAGCTTGAAATGAATGAAAAAATGAACGTCACATAATGGTTCAACCTCTGGTTATGGAAAAGGAAATGTACAATTTATTCACACAAACGTCAATAGCAGTTCTCATCAATTTCACCACTGAATCAATAAGCTTCAATGTCTAAGCTACATTTTTCTCCAACTTCACTATTTTCTTGTCAAAACACCATGCATATATATATATATATATATATATATATATATATATATATATATATATATATATATATATATCAACGACCCTATTCGGCAGCCCTGGCCCGGAAGATTTCAATCAATTTTACTACTAGGCATATATTCGTCCATACGGCATAGGTGAAGAGTAGGCATATGAGAAGCTCCAGACAATCAAATGAATTCGAAATTCCTTTGAAGGAAAGCGAGTGAAAAAGGGATGTATGATAAATGAATAGTGAGCAAACCCCCTGACGAATGAGGGAATTTTTCATGGTTGCGTGAAAGAGGCCGTTGAATAATAAGTTGAAGGGAAAGTTAGTATGCCTTGCTTTTAAGAGTTCTGTTCCTTCAGGTAAAGCAACATCGCACGCTAGCACTGTAGATAACTGTATGATCACTGTACGTTACTGTATAATCTCTGTCTGTATATCACTTTAGATCAGTGTATAATTACCGTCGATTTTTTGTATGACCACAGTATTATAATTATGATCATTATATCATGCATTTCTTGTCCCCACATTGCCCCACGGGTGAGGGCGCCGCGTGCATGAACTGGTCTTGGGAGAGGAGTGTCCCCGCGCCATACAAACACACTCCTGGCATGAAAAACTCAGCCGGAAATAGTTGTAAAAGCTCCGAGTGGCATGGAAGGTTGGCCCCCCTGGCCCACTGCTTGCAATCCACAAGGGATCACGGCCTTACGACCCCTGAGCGGTGAGGTCAGATGGTCACGCCGCCGCCGCTGCCGTGCCCTGGCTGGGGTCGTATACTGTGTGGCGCTAATGGGCAGCGCGTGTTACCACATGCCGCTCCCCCTGTGCCTCGTACGTCAGTTAACCGGATGCTTATTACACCTGCATGCTTTACACCTGTCCAGATTTTTTTTCTTTTTTTTCACTTTAAGCACTAAGGGTCGTGTTGGGGGTGAGGATTCCTGAAATCCTTAAAAAAGAATGATTTTATTGACACCTTCTGATGTTTGTGAAGGCTGGGGGTATTCTCGTACGTCCCAACCATCACAAACGTCTGAAGATGTCAATAAATGAACCAGTGAAGTAGAGAAATTCTTTGCGCGTGTGGAGGATAAATAACAGACGACCTGGTGGTCTGTGACGAAGTTAACTGCTTGAGGAGAGTGCATGTGAAGGATAGGTAACACACGGCCTGATGGTCTGTGAAGAAGTAATCTGCTGCTGCACAGTACGTGTGAAGGACAGACAACAGAAGACGTAATGGTTTATGACGAGGTTATCTGCTGTTGGTCTGTAACCATATCTTACATTCCTAATCTCTGCTGATGGATAGAGAATTGTACAGCTGCCTTAGGAAGCCTCTTAGTACGTATTCTCTCCCGTTTTACAGAGCTGTTAGGGAAGGCTGGATGGCACCAGGAATTAACAGTGCATAGCCACTTGGTTCAGACAAGGTGTAATCATGAGTCAGTGGGAATTTATTAGATTTAGTTTGCTTAATTCGCAGTTGGAATTTTTTAGGCACTTTGGTATTTGAGCCTGTCTGCCTGTCTGTCTGTCCCCTGGCGTGTGAATTTGACGGATTGGACCACTTTTTCGTACCCAACACCTGTGCAGCCATAAATCTGGGGGTATTGCGATCTTTTGAGTTCTGACGTCGCTCGGCCCGTTCTCCTGGCCCGGCGATCGCTTAGCCCGTGCTCGAGAGTCGTGCTCGAGGGCCCTACCGTCGTGCTCGAGGATCGTACCGTCGTGCTCGAGGGCCGTACCGTCGTGCTCGAGGGCCGTACCGTCGTGCTCGAGGGTCGTGACGTCCTGTTCAGATTGGTTACGGTACTGACGCTCTGTGGAGGTCAACCAGCGGTAGACATGTTCATCGCCTCTGTGGAGGAAAACATGATCGTCATCTAAGGCGTATACTACGTTGGGAATGAGGAGCTTAGACACAGTCCTTGTTGTGGGTGATGATGAGTGCGATTGTGATGATAACAGCTCCTGGTGATAGTGATGATTGTAAGTGTAGTGTAGTGATAAAAGGTGATGTTAAGTATTTGGAAATGAAAGAATGATGGTTGTGTGTGTGTGTGTTCGCAGTAGCCTCGTAAAGATAAATGTAATTAGAATGTTAGTTATGATTGATGAATAGCATAGTATTGGCAGCGAGCTGGTGATGTATCATTGTTGACGTGGAACTGAGGGGATGCTCAATCGGTGATGAGGGATGATGAGTAGATGATGGTGAATATGATGAGACGAGGACGTGATGAATAATTGGTTAGGGGGAGTGGTATTGGTGATGAGTTTGATGGGGGGTGATGAATCAATGGTGAGATGAGGTGGTTTGAAGGGCCGCGCACGCCACCTGCCAACGCCTACCCACCACCTACCAACACCGGTCTACACCGGCTGCCAAACACCTGCGCAGACCCACTACCACTATCCAACCATCATCAACCCCTTCCCTCCTCCCCTGCCACCTTGCACCACCACCACGGGCAACCCGTCCCCCCTACCCCACCCAACCTTGTCCAAAGGTGTACTCACATTACTCGGTAAATTACTTACACATTTACGTAAAGGGACGGGGGGGGGGGGGGGGGATTTAAACTCATACCCTGAATCAAATTACTCGTCTCTAGGTCCCCCCCCCCCCCCTTTGCAAAAGATGATGAGGGGAGGGAGGGGGGTGGGGAATTCTTTGTACCTTCGGCATCAGGAAAAGGTGAGACGGCCTCACATTCAGGTGTCGAGGGCATGACATCACTTACGAGGGAAGGGTAGGGTATGTTTTTCTTGACACTTTGCTTGGGTGAGGACGTGGTGGGTGTGTGTGTGTGTGTTCGGGAGTGGTTCGTAGGAGCGGGGAGAATTGTTTTCCTTGGGGAGCAGCCTGGGGAATTTATTCTATGTGGGTGCAGCCTGGGGAGTCTATCGTTGCATAGACATTCACTGCTGGGGCGGGACGAATTTACTCGTGTATTCAGAGCCGATACGCCGGCCCCGGGGGTCGGGCGAGAGGTTTGAATGCTGGCAGTACTGCTGCACTCGTCTTCAGGGTCGGGGGAAAAATTGTTCTGTAGTGAATAATGCGTCTGTGGTGTGGGGGAGGAATTTTTTTTTTTTTTTTTTTTTTTTTTGTATCGGAACGATTCATTTTTTGAGAGGCGGGCGGGGAATGTTTGTATATTGGGAGTAAAGCATTTATTTAGGGGGAACGTTTTGTATATCGGGAATAAAGCATTTGTTGAGAGGGATAAATGTTTGTATATCGGGAGTAAAGGACTTGTTGAGACGTTTACACGTATGTATGTCAGGAGTAAAGGATTTATTGAGAGGGGGAAATGTTTGTATACATGAATGCAGGTTACAGTATGGGTAGGATAGCATTGTATAGATAAATTCAGCTTAGATAAGATAGTATACACATGTATGGCTTTGGCATGATAGCGCGTCTTCTGTATACATTTTTCTTATATATAATGCACATAGATACCGCAAAGATAAGATAGTATACCTGAGTACAGTTTAGAGAAGGTAGTATACATAGAACAGCTAACGTTAGGGACTACAGAGAGAGTTACTCCGTTGAAAGTATTTTTGTAGTGGAGCTCTGTACCTCTGTGGCCTTTTTTACCTAAATGTGCCGCGGAAAAAAATGCTGCTTATTCAGCATCCTGGAAATAGACAGGACTGGCGTTCCAGAGATGATGATAAGGTCACTGTTGCAAGGCGTGGTAATCTTTGAAACAGGCCAGTGGGTCTTGAGACAGCGTTTGAGAGCGGTTTGTCCTCCAGTGTCTTGGTTCAGTCTCTTCATCTGTTTCTTTCGTGTAATTTACCTATTCGTCCAGGACCTGGGGTGCCCCCAGAACCGTATTTATCATCAGGTAGCTTTTCAAACGCGTATGCCGCCGGCAGTCGCAGTTTCATTGCTTGGACTGTTCCATCCATCCATCCATCCATCCATCCATCCATCCATCGCCTTTGAACTAGAACAGCTCTTCATCACGTCCTCTCTGACCAGCAAATTATTACCTAGCATTTTCTCGTGGCCTCTGGTTGCTGCGGTACAGCATCTCGTGCGAGCGGCTGTTCCCTGACGACGTTCGTCCAGCACTTGGTAGAAACTTGAAGCCTTTGGTCAGGTCACGCCTCTCTCTCTTCTCTCCTTCATCGTGGGCAGAGGTGTGGCGGCCTTCAGCCTCTCATTGTAACAGCTTAGCTTTGTTAATTCAGGTACCGTCTTAGTTTGCCCTTACCTGGACTCTCTCAATTAGGACTGTGCTTCTTTAGGTGCGGGTAACCAGACCTGAGAAGCATAATCCAGTTTTGGCCTTATATATGTCGTAAGCAGTTTACCAAATTTGTGTGTGTGTGTGTGTGTGTGTGTGTGTGTGTGTGTGTGTGTGTGTGTGTGTGTGTGTGTGTTTGTTCTGATGCGTTCTAAACACGATTATGTGTTGGCTCATACTGTTTGTTGTTTATACAAGCCTGCAGTTGGTTTAGCTTTTGTGATTGCTTCGGTCTAGCTGGGTGAGCTATTCTCCGGCTACCGTTGGTCCGTTAGCCTCCGTAACTTACTGGGGCGATCGTATGGGGTTAGCCATAGTACCTGTACCTGGGGTATCCCCGGTACAGTGTGTACCTGGTGTGGGTGTACCCTGGCGTATCCCAGGTACACCTGGAACAGAAGAGGCCATTTATACGTGTGAGTTTGTGGTCCTAGAGGGATGTGGTTGATGGAATGACATCTTAATTCAGTAGGGTTACACCTCTTGCCCTTGTCACTTGTCATACGTGTTGACACCGTCTGTCATGTGGCCCGTGCCACAGTGCAAGTCACCCACCCTGCTACTGTCTCCCGCCGTCATTACAACGCGTGTTGGAATACTTGATGTGTGTGCTTTTTGCTGCTCGGTGACCTTGCGCGTGTAACGTGAAGAGAAATGTATTTGCTTTATGTTTAGGAATCAGCATAATAATACATCTTGTGTATTATCATTTCTGTAAGACGTTACTCGATGGGGGGGCGGGGGGGGGGGGTCTTGTTGCGTTTATATAAACGAAGTAAATAATGTCTTGTTTAGATCACGGGATTTTTTTTTCCGTGGCGATTATTTTATTTGCAGTTGAATATACAAATAATGTTGTCTGTCCTGGTAATGTAAGGGTTATGATGCGTTTGTGCTGCATATAAGAACCATGAACCTGAAGAGCGTTATCTCATGTTATATGTGTACCAAGCATTTTAAGAAAAGACTGAAGAATACCGAAAGATAGGTTTGAACGCTGCTTAGCAGAACTTACGATCTTGGATATTGATGTTATGAATAAATTGGACCCAGTCACATGTATTTTCAACCGTATTCCTTGCTTTTTTGTCTTGAGAGTCTATCTATAAGTCTTCATGTCTAGATTTACATGATCAGGGTCGAGGTTAACCCTTGAGCCCCTTACTCGAATCATGGATTGGATGAAGCGTGTGTCCCACCCCAGCTTGTCTGGGGTCGTATATGTTGTGGACAGAGATTCGCGGTGTGGTTTGTACTCTCCGATACTTTGCGGGGCGTTATTCCTTGTCACTTACGAGATGTGTTTAAAGGCATATAAGTTATTGTTTCTGTTAAAGTCGGATCTAAATATGTGATTTTTTTTTTAAAGGAAGGGCTTAATGTGAAGGGTATATTTGGCATTAAGCTTTTCGCGTCTTATGTCTGGTTATTGTTTAGATTTGTGGGGGTGGGCCTGGGCGTGGGGAGCGAAAACCCGAGACTTAATGCCTGGCCAGAAGTGTTCAGTCGCGAGAGGGAAGCAGACACGCAGATGGTGGCGCCTTGTGGTTAACCAGCGGCGGATTGTACCCTACAGCACACTATCACCACCACCAACACCCATCTCACCTACCCAGACACTTCTGGTTTCATCCCCACAACCAGCAAAGGATGGTGGCGGGTCGTACACATGAGGGCGAGTAGTGGGGTGATTTAGTTACCCCGTGTGTTGGCACGGTGGGAGGGCAGAGGTAGTAAGCTGGGAGACTGTGGAAGGTGGGAGGGCGTAGGCTGCTTCCACTGGTAGTGTCCAGCTCTTCCTCAGGTAGGCACCATGGCTTGACCACCTGGCCCAACCCAGACGCCAGCAACACCCGCTGCTCCAACGTGGCGACTTTATTTCTGTTGACATTGAGGACGGTGGTCCCCCCCCCCAGGGGGACGGATAGGGTGGAGGTTGGGGGAATCCGGTTGGGTGGGCCAGGCTGGGCCGGCGCCAAGGGCCAACCAGCAAGATGGTTGAGGGCCACGCTGGCCGGCCGTGAGGAGGGTCAGGACGAGCGGGCTGTCTGCCTCCCGCAGCTGCAGGTTTGTGTGTTACCGACCACAGTGTAAAATGTGGCTGGACGGCTCCCGAGACTTGTTCCACCGTGGATGGTCCAGGGATCAGGATGTGTGTGCCTCGCGCCTCCTGCCTCGCTCTGTACCAGATCACGACAAACATTTGATCCACAGGTGGCAGGGGATGCCATGGATTTGACAGGATTGTCATATTTTCTGCCTTCGGGGAGGAATTGATGTTTATATAATGGACATTACATATGTAATGTGTTTTATAGTAGTGTAGTCTATAAACATTACATATGTAATGTGTTTTACAGTAGTTTAGTCTATAAACATCACTGTTGGTCGTAGTTGAAGCAGTCATAATACTTACATCTTGATCATCTGTTCTGATTGCTTTGGATTATGGACAAATACCCCAGTTTTTCCGGAGATTTTGTGAGAAGCTAATCTAGGATCAATTTTTTTATCTTTTATTTTTAAGATTATTCAGTTTTGATATATGAATTTTATTTGGAGTTTTTCGTGTGACATCCTGTTTGAGGAATGAGGTCAGTGTGTGTGTGTGTGTGTCTGTGTGTGTCTTGGGGGGTGGGGAGGGGGGGACTGAGAGAGAGAAGGGGACCGTCTGGAGACAGTGGTGGCTCAGATGTACCTGGGTCCTACTGTGGTACGACATGTATACCCGTGTCACTTGTTACCAGGACGGATACACCCATGTCCTCTGGCAGCTTGGTAGATTATGCCCATCTTCTCTGGTACCTGGACACGCACGCACACCTGTGTCCTCTAGTTCCAGGACAGATTTACCTGTGTCACTTGGTACGAGGATAGATTCTAGCATGTCCTCTGGTAGCTTGGTAATGTCCATGTCCTGTGTCACCAGGACGGACACGCCTATGTCTTCTAGTACCAGGATTGATATACCCATGTCACTTAGTCCCAGGACACACACCCATGTCCTCTAGCACCAGGACATACACCCATGTCCTTTAGTACCAGGACACAGCAAAGTACAATAGCTGGCAGAAATTTCAAGATGGTTTCTTGTCAGTGGACGACGTGACCTGCAGAGGACTTTCCCAGACTGTCATGGATCCTTGTGTGTCTGTGTGGAGCTACCTGACCGGGGCACGGCTGCCATCCTCTTGCTGTACACGAAGAGGCGTGTGCGAGGTAAGAGGGGCAGATATTGTTTACGCTTGATCAACGGACCCGTGTTTTTAGCGCGCGGTCATAATTCATGTACTTTTTTTTCTAACTGTAAAACACAGCGGTGACTTATGAAGTCATTGCCCTGCGTCGCTACATATTTAAAGATGGAAAGGGTAGTCGGACATTGTCAGGGTAAGGGCGGTCACTGTGTGTAAAACACACACACACACACACACACACACACACTCAGCCTTGATTAGACTAGGGTGCTTGTGTGTGTGTTTTGAGTGTTTACACGTAAAAAGTAAAGACATGGTCCTTATATACAAGATTGAGACCATGGAATATGAGTGTAAATCTGACTCCCTGTAACACGCAAATAGTAATCATAGACACACACACAAAGCGGCGCGTTTATAGTTTTCTTCTTGAACGGTGGCGCAAAAGAGGTTATTGGGTGCACAAGGTCCAGGGACTGGGCCTCAGTGTTTGAGTGACGATTACAACTTCACACGGACATTACCAGCTCTCTGGATCCCTCGATAGTTTGGCATGGGGAAGGCTGGTGAGTTTCCTCGATTTCACCGCAGGAGCGTCCCTGTGGCTCTTTCATTGGTTGACGCCACCGCTGCCGTCGAACCTATTCACCCACGACATGATCACGGACGAACCCATCAACCTTGGACCGTGGGGCAGTCTCGTTCCATGGCTTGCACGCTTCCTGGGTTAACATCGCCAAGCTGTATGCTTCTGAGGGGCCCATCTCCCACCATCCAGTCCCTCACACTCTCTCTCGCTCCCAAGGACACGACCATTAGGACCCTGGTGCTGTTCCCGCACCTGCTATTTTGGGGAGTACGTCGACGGCTGAGCCATATTCTGTCAGCGTTGACAGTAGCCCACTCATACCTGCCTCGCCAAAACGAGGCCGTAGTCATGCACGTGACACCGTCCTCGGGCCACAGCTCACCCCTTAATTGTCCAACGAGGCCTCGGCTCCCTCCAGTTTGTTCAGTCCACTTCTGGGTGTCACTTTGGACGACAGGACTAAGCAGGAAGGAACCCATCAGCGCCATCTTCAGATCCTCAACTATCGTCTCTACTGTCATAGTTTAGTAGACTCGTTACACTTAAGGCTCTGTGCGCCTCAGCTGAGGAACATGTGCACACTTCTTCTTCCCAGACTCGTCTAAGCCTCCTCCCCCACCGTCACACAAGAGGGACTACTAGAGAAGGTGCGGAGCAGAGCATGCAAGATCATATCTTCGGTCTCTCAGCGCCAAAGCAAAGAGGCACTGAGGATACGGGTCGTCCCTCCTGTCTCCGTATTTCATCTGTACCATAACCAACAGTCCGGGATAATCCTACTTGCACCATCCCCGCCACCGTCACGACCTGCCATCCAGGATCCCTCGTCCCCGAGTTGCACTTCGGCATCAGAACCGCATTGAACCCACACGAGCAAGTGCAAATCCCAGCCGCTGTGAACGTTATCAGTAATTAGACTGTATAGAAACCTCCACATTTGTATGGTTATTGCAAGGCTCTCTTAGCACCCTCCCTCGTCAAAATCTCCTTTTTTTTTTTTTTTTACCGTTGACTTTATGTTCTCCATTTTCAGCTTTTAGCGGCAATATTTATCAAACGCGAGCGGAGGTACGCCACCTACCGATGCATATTCACACAGTGATAATGTTATTCATATCCCACGTGTGTTGGAAAGCCGCTGAATTGATCCCCGACCTGCTTATGAACACAAATGTACCGTGTAGTTTGCAAAACTCTCGGTGGAATTTGAAAATAGAAGAAATGTGGCAACATAGATTGTACCAGATCAGACTGACCCACAGCCAGTTAAACCATTGTAAGGGACACGGACGGACTTCTCCTCGTCCTTGCCGTACTTGACTGCCAGTTGGTCATTGATCCCTGAACCTGTGGACATTGATGTAGAATTATAGCACATGATGGTAAACATTGCCCGAAGCAGGGGTTTAATTTGTCGGTGGGTGAGGGAAGACACTTGGATGTTGGCTAACGCACCAATTTCCTGCTCACTGGATGAACCTGACACATCAGATCTCCAGTGTTGTGAAACCTGACGCAAGACCTCTCCGTTTTGAGAGGGAGAGAGAGAGAGAGAGAGAGAGAGAGAGAGAGAGAGAGAGAGAGAGAGAGAGAGAGAGGTGTCACTCGTGATACGGAGAGATGCAACAGCAAATATTGACAACTTGATACCAGTGTGGTGGTCACCTTCTGACCACTGTCACCTCTAGGTGTCTCGCGTGTTGAGGAGGTGGTGCACCTCTCCCGGCCCACCAAGCAGCACCGGGCCCGTCTTGTGTTCACAGTGACACACTCTCATGGTTCGAAGATCCGCCAGCGTCGTCATCGACAGAGAGGGAGAGAGGCAGGAGGGGAGGGAGGGTGGAAAAAGGGAAGCGACTGAGACGCGGAGGACGGTATCAGAGTACGACGTCGGATCTTATCTGGGTAAAGAGAGAGACGCGCACGGGATCTTGGGGTGTGATAGGTCGGATGGCTTGGCTTCACATTCGCTGGTCATACCTGGGATACTGGGCGTACCCCAGGGACATAGGAGGTGGACACCCGTAAGGACCTCTACGGGCTAGGGTATGGGAGGCGATGATGCCGCTCCGGACCACGATGCTCCCGCCTCGCTTGTGTACTGGACCCCGTTGGCGTTACCCAACAAAGAGCAGGAGGTGAGCGGAGTAGATAACGGAGGGAGGGTGTTAGTAGACGCGTGTACTGAAACCATTCCGAAGTACTTGCTATTTGTTTCATCCGAACGGAGGATCGAAAGATATATCGCACACCAATACTAGAAGGTACTGACCCTTGACTGCGCTCAAAGTTAAGCCTTGATAAACTGGAAGACTTGACAGACTTTGTCGTCTAAGTCCAGTAATGGAAAGGGAGAGCGTTAGTGTAGCAGAGAAAACTAGGAAACATGGGTGGCCGAAGACAGATTGCCCTGCAGTCAACAGATACTACCGTGCGGTCAACCCTTGAGAAGCCCTTCGGTACTTAGTCAGCCCAAGTGTGGTGGTGAGAGTGCGAGTCTGCCGGTTGAGTTCTCTGCCTTTGATCAAGTCTCGATGAAGACGACCTGGTCCAGAGCACGGTAGCGCGGGAAGAGATGAAGACGACCTGGTCCAGAGCATGGTAGCGCGGGAAGAGATGAAGACGACCTGGTCCAGAGCATGGTAGCGCGGGAAGAGATAATGCCTACGAAACCCAGTTAGTTCCTTCAACACAGAGCGGTACGATACCAGCACTACCGTGCGATCTTTGAGCATGATGGCACTGTCGCTGAGGACGACGGTTAATCCTTCCGCGTGACGGTACAATCTTAGAGCACGACGATACGATCCTTTGGCTTTCCCCTTTGACGTGTCAGGTCAGAGGTCACGTCATCCTACGCAAGGGTTGTGCTTTCATGCTCTGGGGAGGTTGAGTGTACGGTAACCTGCCACAGTAGGGTGTGGTTAGAAGGATGAGGTTAATCAACCGTAACGTCCAAAAGCGCCACCACATCAACCACTAACTACCAGCAGGACCCAGGGTGGTAGTAGTGGTAGTGGTTGGGTGAGTGTGGTTGTCGCAAAGGCAAGCCTGCTGCTGGCATTCATTCTCCCACCAGGAGGAGCCAGGGTGGTGGTGATGGTGGTCGCTGTATGGTTGCATGATAGTGTGGTTGTCGCAGAGGCGAGGAACGGACTCGTCCACTCAACCATAAGCCGCTGAGATTTATGGTGGTGGTGGTGGTGGTGTTTGTGGTGGGGATGGCTGTGATGATGATTGTGACTGATGATGTTATTGATGATAGTGTTGGTGGCGATGGTGACAAAGGAGGATAAGACAAAAGGGATTATGATAATGAAGGGGAAGATTGTGCCTTTTAATTCTGCCATCATCATTACCTTTGTCTCGTGGAACGATACTTGTGGTTTATATGTTTGAGTTCCACTCGTGTGTGGGTGTACATCAGGTCAGACGGTCAAACCTCATCTGCATCAGGAAATATCGACGTCATATTTCTCGTCGGTAATCTGCTATCTCAGTTTCACCATGAATATGGCCATGAAAGAAGGATGCAGTTTGTCAGTATCTACCTAACGTGTGCCTTCTCTACATAGCAACACGCAAGGTGTACATACACTGGGAACGGAGTGGCCAGCTCTTACCCTGGGGAAGGAATCACCCACTGTATTAGTGTGGTCAGATAACACGACCTTTTAGCTGGTCCCATTAAAGCGGCCTGGAAGTTGGACCTCATGCGTGTTGAGAAATTATGTCACCTTTTTCTGTCCCATTGATTGCATGTGATGTGCGTTGTCAGGCAGTGACTGAGATTTGGTTTGTGCCAGTGTCCCCGTAAAGTTTATGGTGCACCCCATGCTCATCCTGTGAGCGGTAGCGCAAAATGATTACAGGGGTCACAAAGGGTCTTATTCAGACCCCAGTGGGTTGATATTACATAAGATGTTACTATTCGTATTTCATTGCATACATAGTTTCATATGGTAAGTTTTACCGACTAGATGCAAAAAGTGGATACAAACTTAGAATTTCAGTCATTAACAATAAGGTGTTGTGACAATTCTTGCAAGGTTTGTTTACATCTATCCCTTAAAGGCTGTATTTTCTCATTCTAAGACACAGTGTTCTAGTTTGTGTCCAAATCTTTGATCTTATTACTTTTTTCCATATATATGTTTTGCTTTACACATCTCACTGTGATGGTTTCTGCTTATGCTTGTCTGAACTCGTCTTCGTGCTTCAAAGAGGTCGTTTTGTTCTTCTAATTTAAGTTTTGAGGTTTCTAATTGACAACGCAACGTTGTTTTCAACATCACCTTTACTTAGTGCAAGTTTGGTTAAAGCATCAGCTTTGTCATGCTCACGGAGGCTTATATAAGAAGGAATCCATAATAATTTGATATGAATCCATTGAGCATTAATGGCTGAGTATTTGTGTGTGGCTTCAGAGACCAGCATGTTACATTCTGATCTCTGGGTGTTACGGGCAAGTAGTGAAGATAAAGAATCAGAGATAATTAAACTGTCTGTGGCAGTGATTTCTACCTGCTTAAGGGCGATAGATATGGCGAACAATTCAGTTTGTAGAGTAGATGCCCAGTTGTTTATTCAAACATTCTTCACTAATATATTACCGTTGGGTTTGATCGCAGTGGCAGCACTGCCTGCCTTCCCAGTGGCAGAGTCGCGAGAACCGTCAGTGTAGATGCACTGGGTTATATTATTGTCAGTCTGGAGTTCTCTCACATAGCACGTCGATAGATTTATGCATGCTTCCCCACCTATCACCATGCACACTTGCGTCTGTTACTCGTTAGTGGGCATTACCCTTTGTATTTTCTCATTAAAGCACTTCCACAGAATTGTGTGGAACTTAAATAGCTTTCAATATTTCTTCATTCTGCTTTTGTTTTGTTTTTTGTGTTTTAGTACTGCTTTGGATTTCAATAATCACCTCATTATTTCCCAGATCACTGTTGTCAGCAATCTGTTTACCAGGCATAGCGAGTGGTTCTTGTGTCTTCAGGGAAACTGCTGTATTCCATGGCCTGCCTGGAGACACCATGTTTTGTGAGGGCTGAACTCCGGGAGCCGTGCAAGCGCCGGACGTGGGGGAAGGAGATGGTGAGGCGGGTGCTCTGTGTGGTTGCTCATCAGGTCGCTGGAGTGGAGGTGGCCTGTCAGGGCACTCCCGATGCCCTAACACAGCTGCTTACAGTTCATGCAATTTTCTTCAGCGGTCTCCCCATTGTCGAGTTTTTCGTTGCACATTTGCATGGCATGTCTCCCTGCACATACGCCTCACCAGGAAACGGGAGATTTGCAGCCGTTGGCCGCGTGATTCCATTTCTGGCATCTGAAGCACCTCCGTCTCGGAGGGAGATGGATATCCTCCCTGAGATAACGGTAGGCGCCAGGGACTGTGAGTCTCCTCTGGGGGGGGGGGGGGGGGGGGGGGGGCGCTCACTTCCAATCCAATCTGCTGTGACTGCTTCTCCGCCTTTGATTCGTTTCAGTCTTGATATTTTCATCTGGAGGAGCATTGCTGGGTCTTGGTAGTTGTCAGGTCCCAGGATGATGATGGCAATCATGCTAGGGTAAGTATACTTTGGATGCATCTGCATTTGTATGCCTTCAATGACAGCGTTGGTTAGTTCTTCAACAAATCGTTGATCATGTATGAGGGTAACGTAGTTCTGAGCATTGTTTGCGAAGTGACGTTGGGCGTGTGGGTACTCGCGCCACAAATGTGCCAACCATTGATAGTTGGCCTCTGTACCTGTACCTGGTGGGAAGCTCAGTTTCATTTTTTTTTTGCGCTGATCATGTGACCTTGGTGGCGGGGAAAGCTCGTCATCCACCGAAGGGGTCGGTGGTGGAATCTGGTGGTGGTTCCCCAAGTCCTCTGTTAGTTCTGGGGAGATAATCTCTGTGGTAGAGGAGGGTAGCTCTCCTCATGTGAGGCCCTAGCTGTCGCACGGAGAAATGTACAGTAACTTCTCTGACATATGAGTGGAGGGATGGAGGTGCGGTGCGATTGACCCCTGGGTCAAGTGCCATTAATACAGCTGACAGCCAGCAGGCCTGGTCCGCGCCTCTGCCGAGACACGTCCTCTAGATACGGTACAGTAGGGCAGGGCAGCGAATGTCGTGTCCTTCGTCCACAGAGCTATACAGAGCTATCCAAGTATATCAAAAGGGTACTGGTAGCCGCATGAAGCGGTCACCCTCCGCGATGCCGAGTAGAACACAGCAGGAACTGCTAATAATGACCCGTCCCACAGTAAAATGCACAGAGAAGGCAGGGACGTCAGCAGGAACTGCTAATAATGACCCGTCCCACAGTAAAATGCACAGAGAAGGCAGGGACGTCAGCAGGAACTGCTAAATTGACCCGTCCCACAGTAAAATCCACAGAGAAGGCAGGGACTTCAGCAGGAACTGCTAGTAATGACCCGTCCCACAGTAAAATCCACAGAGAAGGCAGGGATGTCTGCGGGAGAGTAAGTTTCATTTATGCCTTGATTGATAATTCATGCTTTGATAGGCAGAAAAAAGGAATTTCGATCGCTTAGAGCCTCAAAGGCGGACCAGAAGATGATTTATTGTCTTAGGAACTCATGATGCGTTGATAGTACACGATTGGCAAGTTGATAGCAATTCGTATCATCTCTCTGAATGTGTTATGGTGAGATTGTAGCTCAGTAGAGCCGATGATACTTCTACATACCATACGTGCAGGAAAAATTGGATGGGAAACTGTGTAGATGAGCCTGAGGAAGGCCTGATTTGTGACTTGCTCGGCACTTGTGTGTGTGTGTGTGTGTGTGTGTATACGTCGTCTGATGCAGGGTGTGGGCCGTATGGCATCACACTTGAGGTGAGGACAGGGGCTTGTAGGGCAAATGGCATCCCACCTGAGGGAAGGACACAGGGGGTGTGGGACACACGGCATCCCACTTCAGGGAAGGACACAGGGGATGTGGAACGCGAGACATCCCATCTGAGGGAAAAGGACACAGGGTTGTGTTGGATACACGACATCCCGCCTGAGGGAAGGAGACATGGCATTTCACCTGAGGGAAGGACACAGCGGGGTGTGGGACACATGCCATCACGGCTGGGGTAAGGAGACCCAGCGTCTCCTGTTGTAGTGGCCATCATCATCATCATCGCTGCCGCCGCCACAGGTGCTGGTGGGGAGCCCCGTTATATGTACCTCCTTACGTAAACCCAGGCACAGGCTGGCTGGTATCCTGGTGTGTTAAACCCCGCTCTCTCCACCTACTGCCGGCTTATACACACACACACACACACACACACACACACTATGTCTCTGTCAAGTATACGTGTTGTACTACCTTCCAGCCATGTCTCTTATTTCTGTCTGTGGTGCGCATAGTGTCCATACCTTCCGGCCTTGTCTGTTGTCTGTTTATGGTATGCATATTGCCCCATCGTCCAGCCTTATCTGTGTGCGTGTCTGTGTCATCCCAGGCAACACAGACCTGTACGTCCTCGGCATGTATGCATTATGGTCCTGGGCGGGACTTTTGGTCTACATTTTGCACTAATTTGGGGGCTGTGGTTCGCTACGTGTCGGAGTCGGCTAATCTTGTGCTGCTGTAAAGTTACCAGAATTTGATATTGATATTTTTCTTAGAACTTTTGGTGTTCTTATAGTGTGTGTGTGTTACGGTGTAATGGTATGGTGATGTAGTATGGGGTGTGGTATAGGCTGTAGCAGCGTAGGGTGTGGTGTAATGTAGGGAAGGATATGGTGTAGCAGTGTAGGCTGTGGTGTAGGGTGTAGTAGTGTAGGGTTGGGGTTTAAGGTTGGGTATGGACACGGAGCTTGGTGTGGGCCGTGTAGGGAGGGTGTGGTGTGGTGTGGTAGGTGAAGGGAGAGTTAGCGGATGAAGGGTGCGTTGTGCTCTGCCCACTTGTTGTGCCCCATACCCCCCCCCACTGCTCCCTCTCCCACTCTCTGGTCAATGGGGGTGAAGGGGGGGAGGTGTTTTTAGCTTGGCTCCCGTTACTCATAGCTTTATCCCTTAGGTTTGGTCGTAGCTTTATATGGGGGTCGCGCGCCACAGTCGCCCCATATGCAGTTAACAGAGCTAAATGTACATTAAAGCCGTTTAAACTCCCCCCCCCCCTCCACGAGCATTTCTGTAGGAAGTGTGGGTGATGGTGCAGCCTTGACATTATTGGTCAAGGGAACATGAGGCGTTGGGGGACCCCAGCGGCTCGTAAGGTCATCCTGAAGTACTCGGGCACTGCCGGGCCGCTGCCGTGTGGGGCCTCCAGGATATAAATGAATAATGAATAAATAAATAACGGTTAACTTTGATATTTTTTTTTCTTTGTTAGGTAAACAGCAAGGATTCCTTGTGTCTTCTCCATAACTGCATGCTTGTTTACCCACGGGGTAGCATCTCTCCCATCGATTTGTGTGTACATGTACCTTACCCTGTCTACACGTACATTTGGGGTGGCCACTAGTGGTGTTGGTGATGTCGGCGGCCAGGGAGCAGGTGTGTGTCAGTCACGCCGTGACGCGAATCATATTTACCAGGTGACCCAGCCAGCCAGGCCACGTGGTTACGACCCCTCCCCCCTTCCTTCCCCCTCGGGGTCGTGCGCACGGGAACACTCCCCAGGCACGACTGCTGTGGCCGCCGGGGTCTGGCTAATTAGATATGAGGTCAGGTCGGCGTACCGCCGTGCTCCACTTAGCCCTTTGAGTACGACGACACGACGCTTGGGGGGTATGTATGTCTTTGTGTCCCTTCGTATGTATATATGTATATGTATGTTTTGCAGTGTGGTGGTGGTGGTGTGAGGTAGGTGATGGAGACCCCCTGGTTGATACACATCCCTGTATCATTTAATGGGATCTTGAGGAGCGTCTTGTGTGCTGACTCCCCTACGCTGCCACCCCTTCAATCGTCTCTTTCCCCTTGTCTTTCTTCTCTGTGTGTCTCTGTCTCTCTCTCTCTCTCTCACTGTACACCGCCTCATCTTACTTCCCCTTCATCTGTCTTCCTCTGTGCCGACCCCTCAGCCTCTATTAAGAAGCTTCCCTTGTTCTTCTACAGATTAGTTTGCCTGACCTCCCCCTCTCTCGTATCTCTTCAATACCCTAATTCCCTTTCTCTCGTCTCTTATTTCTCCCCTTCTTCCTGCTTTACTGGCAGGTCCCCCTACCCTCAGGCGTTTGTCAAGTACCATCTTCACAAAACTTGCCCCGTGTTATCTGGACCAAGACCCCTCTTCTTTCCTTCCCTTCTCATCATCTTGGCGTAGGTCTTTCCTGGGGAGAGAGAGAGAGAGAGAGAGAGAGAGAGAGAGAGAGAGAGAGAGAGAGAGAGAGAGAGAGAGAGAGGTGGAAGGTGATTGTGTTGTCAGGGCAGGGGTGTTCTGTTGTCAGTCCTGGTGACTTGAAGTTAGATGGAGTGTTGTCACTGCTGGGAGGGAAGGTGAGTGAGTTTTACGTGTGTGAGGATCTGAGGGTAGAGAAGTGTGCTGGGGCCCTGGATATAGACGGGTGTTCTGTGGATGATGGTCGCGTCGCTGTGTCGATAGGCACAGCGGTGAGGAGATATGGCAGTGTTGTCACAGGTGTGGGCTGGGGAGAGCTTGTACATGAGTATGTGTTATCATTACTGAGGTCGTTCGAGGTGTGTATGTGTTGCGGGGAACGTGTTACCATCGTTAGGAGTGTGTCGACCAGTGTTGGGAGGTAGGGGTGTGGTTGGACGAGTGTGTGTGTGTGTGTGTGTGTGTGTGTGTGTGTGTGTATGTGTGTGTGTGTGTGTGTTCTTGTTGTTGTAAGATAGTAATGATAGGGATGGTGGTGAGGGCGGGCGTAGCCTACAGTCTCTCTCACCTGCATGGTGGGGGTAGGGGGAGGCCAGTGAGCGGGTCACATCCCCCCTCCCTCCCCCTGGCTGGTTGCTAAGGTAGGCGTGTCCAAGGTAACGCAGTACGCCGCCAAGTTCCGTCGGGCCTCGAGGTGAAGGCAGACAAGGGTAGGGCCCAGGGTTAGGGCGGCAGGCACGGGGGCGTGCACCAGGCTCCCGCTATAGGCAAGGGGGAAGAAGAACTGACTTACATAATCCCCCCCTCCCCCCTCCCGGCTCCTCTACTGTTGTCTGTTGGCATTTTATAAGAACGTGAATTCCTGGCTGGCTGCGGCTGTGGTGGTGGTGGTGTGGGACGGCTGTGGGCCAGCCCCACACCCTGGTCTTCACGGTCGACTTCACTGCTTGCTTCCCTTTCACCGCCTCTTATTGTTTCACTGTGTGTACCCACCCAGGGCGTGTGGAGGTGCCGGCGATGGCTGGCTGGCCTCTGTCACCGCTGCCGGCCGGCCCAGCCAGGCCCCACCATCACGCCTGCCTCCCCTGCCCGCCCTCCTACCACCACCACCACCACCATCACCACCACCACCGTCAGTGACTTCACTGCCACCACTGCTAACTGTGACCAGTGCCACGTTCGCCTGACGTGGGGGACGGCCCCTTCTTAGCCATAGCCACTTTCACCGCACTCTAACCCCCCCCCCCCCCGGGCCTCCTACACCCATCACAACTCATGCCGTCCCCTAAACCTCCCCCACCCTCCCCTTCCCCTTCATCTCCACCCTTTGGCCTCCTACACCCATCACAACTCGTGCCGTCTCCTACCCGCTTTCATCACCCTCTGGCCTCCTGCACCCATCACAGTTCATACCGTCTCTCCTGCTCCTCCCCCTCTTCATCTTCAGAACCCCACTGTCTGTCCCAGCGTGGCCATCCCCGGCCGCCACCACCATCTACACACTCACCCATTGCCACCATCATCATCATCATCATCATGACCAGTCCCTAGCCTCCTTCACCATTTCCTGCACTTTCGCCATCAGCGCCTGTAGAGGGGGTGCTGTGCCACCATCGCCACCACCATAGTGGTGGCGTGACCATCACTTTTCCACCATCTCCACCAATGGTGGAGTTAAGCCGCCCCTCGCCATGACCGTAGCCACCACCATCCCTGCCGTAAATCAGCCTATGTTCAACCCTTTGGCCTTGAGACGTCGGTGTTGCCGGCTGGCTGGTCTACACCACACACACACACACACACACACACACACACACACACACACACACACACACACCGTGTGTAGAACTCCTTCCCACTACAGAACGAAAAAAAAAGAGTAACTGTACATTCGCTCATGTAGGGAAGAGTATCTGATAGTGGGAAAGAAGTGCATGCATAGTGGTGGTGTGGATGATAGTTAAATCCTACCCAAAAAAAATTTCATGAACCGGGACAAAATGTACAGTGATAACAGTGAAGGAACAGACTGCACAGCGCATGAGGCAGAGGAGCACGCACTGCTCTGAGATGGCAAAGTACTGATGATAATGGGGGATTTTCATCATAAAAGAGACTGTGAGAGCTCGGATTCTCCTGGTTGACCGAGTCATTGGGATGTAAGCTTCTTGAAGAGTGTGTGGTACACTTGGATGAAATGATGCCCCATCATTACTTCACATTATCTTCATGTTGACTATCAAGGTAGTTGAGAATATCATGTGTGGTGTGTCTGTTGGAGTAAGTGATCATGTAATACAGGCTATATGGTAGTGTAGATATATTACAAGTAGTGATAAAACCAGATCCAGAGATGAGATGAAAGTTTTCAGAGCTCAACAGTTTCTTTAGTAACATTCATTGGTAATTGGAATTCATTAGGCAGAAAGGTTCTGTGAAATTTGTGGAGTAGGACCCTTAGTACCTCTAGCCTATAATGCAGAAGGAAGGTTGGTTCAACCAAAGATGCCAAGAAGGAAAGCGCCAGTCTCGTACCCTCTATACAGGGAAGGAGACAAGGAGGAGTCGCTGAACTCCAGACCGGTCTTCCTGGCGAGGGTAGTCCGTAAACCGCCGGAAAAGATAATCCGAAAGCAAACAGATGTCTGGTTACAAATGATAAACTGCCGAAGGGACGGGCGGTTGGGAGCGGAGGTCGTGTGTGACGAACCTCGTAGTTTTCTACTAGAGAGTGAGCTCTATTTTTAGACAAAACGGTTGGCTGGGTGGATTGTCTTTATCTGGAATACAAGAAAGCGTTCCACGCCGTACCACCACACAGGAGGGTTGTAAAGAAGCTGGGTCTTCAAACAGGAGTTGATGGAGACTCCCTCAATAGATAGAAGAAAATCATGGTGGAAAGGAACTAAGGAAGCGTGACAAATGAGCCTTCTCGAAATGGGTTTAGATCATGTGTGGCATGCAGCAGGATTCCGTTCTAGAACCATTGCTTTTCTTTATTGTACATGTAAATGACTTGCTAGAAAGCTTGGACTCCTTCGTGATGAATATGTTTGCGGATGATGCGTAGGTCATGAGGGAAGGAAAACGTGAGGAGGATTGCATCGTCTAACAAAGGACCTACACAAATTCCAAAGTTGGCGTGGTACATGGTTGGTATATTTCTGCTCGAGTAGATGTAATAAGGATGGGACACAGCGAAAGAACATCTCACTGTAGATATTAACTGGCAGGATGCAGGAATCTTGTATTAGAATGTCATGCAAGGACATAGATAAGGAAATATTAAGATGCTCATATCCTACATTACGACAAAAGTAGAACACAATTCTCAAGTTTGGTCACCACTGTTTGAAGCACAGAGAACTGATTGAGGAGGTTCAGAGGAGGGCAATAAATATGTCACCAGAATAATGAGAGCCGAGTCACTAGGAAGGTTTAGGGGCCTTAAATTAATCCACAGTGGAAGAGAGAGGATTAAAGGGTGACCCGATCACAACCTTTAAGGTTTTAAATCCAACTTGATGACCAGGACTGGCAAACAAATCTCCAAAAGATGCAAAGATAGAACAGCCAGAGGCCATAACATGAGGAGGTGAAGCAAGAAACATGTTTAAAAAGATGTCAAGAAGAACTTCTGCAGTGATAGTGTAGTGGATGAATGGGATAAACCGAGGGAGGAAATGTGAAGGTGGACGGCGTATGTACAAGTTTCAAAAGTTGCATGACAAAAACTTTGTTTTAAGATGGGGGCCCCACGAGTGTAGAACTCCTTACCCCGATATTATAAATAGGTTATTACATTTATGTAATCTCTCTCTCTCTCTCTCTCTCTCTCTCTCTCTCTCTCTCTCTCTCTCTCTCTCTCTCTCTCTCTCTCTCTCTCGCACACACACACACTCACAGTATCCAGTACGGTGTTGACCTCCACGTCATCATCTATAATGTGAATATAGAAAAAGTTGGGGTGTGGCTGGTGAGGGTTAGGTTGGTGTGGTGTGAAGCTACAGGACTGTGTGTGTGTGTGTGTGTGTGTGTGTGTGTGTGTGTGTTGCTGGCCGGGCATGGCAGAGCAAGAGAGGCTTGTCTGCCTGTATCGTGCACACGCAAACCTTTTCATCCTTTCGCCAGCCACGTGCGTGTGCGTGCGTGTGTATAGTTACCTATTTGTGCTGTACGGGGAGAGGGGTTAACACTCTTGGGGCTCCATCTCTTTGAACATCTGTCCTATCATACAACTCTTGAAAGTAATGTGTGCTGTCCGCACTCACTCTCTCCTCCTCCAGTTTATTCCATTCATCCACCACTTATAAAAGAACTGTACATCTTTAAAAGAAGAAAAAAAGAAAATGATCCCCTTAGTTTCACGTTATGTCCTCAGGTTCCTGTATCCTTACATGTTTGGAACTTTTCGCTTCCTTCTCCACCATACTGGGTTCATAACTTTGAGGCTGTGATCAGGTCTCCCCACACTTTTCTCTCTTCCGTGATGGGCAGATCAGGGACCACTAAGAAGCATTTCCCCTGTAACTCTTGTTTTCTCAGTCCCAATACCTTCGTTGTTGCCCTCGTCTGCACCGTCTCTGTTAGCTCTTTGTGTGCTTGTGTAAGCACAGCGACCGGACTCGAGAGGCATATTCTAGTTTTGGCCTGAAGTGAGATTTGAACGAACGACTTTGCTGAATATTTGGTTATCCATGTACTTAAATGCTGTTCTAATAGCTGTCAGCAGACACTTGGTCGCCGCTTGTGGTATTCATTTAACGTAGGACCGACGAAAGATGGGGGGGTGGGGGGTGATGTCAACGCCCAAGTCCTTGTCATACACATATTCCTGCAGCTTATATTTCTTACTCGTTAGTTGTGTGTGTGTGTGTGTGTGTGTGCGCGCGCGCGCGCGCGTGTTTAATTACTGATTTTGATTAGATTGCTGTATTCGGGGGAGAGAGTTGTACACTCGTGTTTGCCCATCGCTTAACCTTGTATATACACCATGTCTTACCCTTATGTATACACATACTCGTCCCAGCTAGTGTATGTATGTGTGAGTGTGTGTGTTTATGTATTTAGCCGATTATTGTATGTGTAATACGCAGAATTATACACACGTGTGTTTGTGTAAGGGGGAGGGAGTTAGAGGAGGTGGAGGGTGGTGGCAGTGGGAGGGGGGGACAGCAGCAGCAGCAGCACCCTCTACCCTACACTGGTCCTCCCTCGACCGTCCACAACGTACCCAACACGCCTAGTTGGGTCTCTGCCTCTCTCTAATACGCCTCCTCTCTTTCTCTCCCCCTCACACCATCTTGGTCCCGTTCCTCTTCTCTCTACACTCTGCTCATCCGTGCCTTTCACCTGCCCCAAGCCTCCCCCCACTCTCGCCCACCTTGATGATGTTGCTTTCTTCCTCCACAGTTGTTTCATTAGTTTATCATCCCAGGCCATATGGTCTGGCATGCACCAGACCTTACGGGGTTCCGTGCGAAGACCAGAGAGCCCATGCCACACTAAAGGCCTAACCGGCTTTTGAGCAAGGGGTCACTCGACAGACCTGAGTGTACAGAGTCGACACAGTTACTGATAATGTAGTTACGCAGGTTACATCATCGGTAACCGCCATGGCCGCTCTTGTACTCATCACGGTTGTCCCATTTTTTTTGTTCTGGTCTTTGTTTAGTCGGTAACGCCAGGTCAACGTTGTTCAGTTGTGTTGTTAGTATGCTTTACATGGACATGTATGCCCTCCTGGTGTGATACGTGTGGCAGCTTCCCAACTGCACTGTTGCCGCCCTCGTGAGCCAAGCAAGTTGTGGTATTGTGAGCGCTAGGTGTTGTGAGCCTACGGCTGACTTGGTGTGGTCCAGGAGTGGTGTGGGGTCGTCCTCACTGCAAGCGCCGGTCACTGCGAAGGCAAAGAGTTGACTCAGGTTACGGTTGCTGAGGCTTTCTCTCCCCTCCTCCCACACCCTCCCTCTCCAGCCGTACTCTACTACTGCCTGCCTGCCTGCCACACACGTGGGACTCTCCACCGACACTCGTCTAGGATTAGAACGCCCTCTGATCACCTCACACGGAGATCACGTCGGCCTCCTGGTGTTGACTACCTCCGTAATCGTTAAGAAAACTGTAAACATTTCTCAGAGGATCCGTCCACACGACTCATCGTGAGGGGCAGGGAGGGCAGTGTGTGTCAGAACTGGTGCGTTCCCCCCGCCGGCCACCAGCAGCTCCTGGTGAGGGATGATTTATACGACCTGTTATGTTGTTGGTCAAGTAGAGGCGGTGGCCCTTGCAGTGAGGTACGCCAGGAATGTCGGTGGGCCGTGTCGTCCCCTAGTTGGAGGTGTGGCCACTGGTTCCGCCTCCCTTTGTGTGTCGCACAGCCGTCAGATGTTTCCCTAACTTTCCCTCGACGCAGATTGTAAGACGACCTTAATCGTCGTTCGTCTTTTGATATGACGGAGTATTTTTTTTTTTCGAGACGCTTGTTCCTCGAGAGTCAGAAATGAGTCGTGATAGCGAGTGAAGTGAGAGGAGAAGGTTTGTACTGGGTGTGATGTAGAGGTGAGGGAGCAGTTGGTGAGACCGGGGTGATAGGCAGGACACACGTCACCACACTGTCCCCTCCCCATGATAAACCACACCGTCCACACGTCCCACACTATCCCACTATCTCTTTTTCCTTCGTATCTTAAGCTCCTCATCATTCCTTGATATGATTAAACTCGCCAATATATATATATATATATATATATATATATATATATATATATATATATATATATATATATATATATATATATATATATATATATATATATATATATATATATATATATATGATGTATAAGGAAGAGTGTGGTGATGAAATATTTTGAGATACAGTCGATGGGGGAGAGGTAAGATGGTTTCCCAGCCTCGGTCCGCGTCTTAGCGTAGAAATTAGATACATATGAATTCTTTACATAACTTTGGCCTTTGTGTCCAGCAGTTTGCGTTTTCTTTTTTATCTTTACCCGAGCCCCCTCCCCCAGTGAAAAAGAAAGAAAGCAAAGGTTTTGCATTTGGTAATACATAAAGGTTATGTACTTCATCTTACATAACAGGAGCAAACTAGGTTAATAATGGCTGAGAGGTCTCCGTGGCGGAGTGTTTTTGGCAGTGGTCCCTCGTAATTAGGGCTTTGGGTTCGATTCCGGAGGTGGTATCTGGTGAATGTTGCCCGTGGTCCGTCCAGGTCAACAGACCTTGGACATGTGACTGGTGGCTCAGCCGTCTTGCTCTGGATGGGGGGGAAGGGAAAAGTCCCCAACCTTAACCTTTCCCTGGGAGCAGCAGCAGCAGCCGTTGTACGGTACGCTGGTGTCTTGGGTCCGACCGAGGAGGGAGAGGGAGGGAGGGCACCAGAGCCTCGCCTTGCTGCACCGCCACCTTCTGTGTCAACCCCCAGCACGTGCTCTCCTCCCGGGCCGCCACCAGTGATGGCGACCGGCCGGGAACCCATCTCCACCACTGTTGCCGCGATTACACCAACGCTGACTGAAATTTAAGTCTAACTTGTATTCAGGAAAGATGTCGTAAACAAATAACAGCTTGCGATAATGACGTAGTCACTGTAACAGATATTACACAGTTAATGAGGACCACCTGCCTCTCATCCTTCAACGCACCTCATATATCAGAGGTGAACTGATGCCCGTAACATCTCAGGAATGTACTGCTGCACATCACAAGAGCAGCGTGGTCAAGAAAGAAATGATAGTATGGATGATGGTATGGTTGGTGTTTACGTTTGAATTACGACTAATGACGATACGGAGTCGTTAATACTGGGTAAGGTTAGACAGTCGCCTGAGTCACACGTTAACTGAGGATGTGATATGATGTACCAGTTTTGTGTCGACTGCAGACAGCTAGCGGCTGGCTTCATGTATCGGCTCTCGTTTGTTTAGTCTCCAGAGGGACGCCTCATTCAGCTCTGGAGTCCGTTCTTCAACACAGCTGGTGAGTGCTTCAACAAGGAGTTAGAGAGAGAACAGATTGAACTGACAGTGATGTAAGTATTTTTACAGATCGTCGAAGATGCATTGTGGAGCTATTCCGAGCTGGTTTTATGGCTTCCAAGGCATTACCAACATTTATTTTTTTTTCTTACAGCAGTGGGAGATCTTACCACAGTGAACAGTAGTCCTTTTGTTGTGCGTAATTGCAGACGGTCATCCCCGGACTAAACGTGATGGGGAGGCCCTTTCTCCACCAGTGCTGAAGACCAACCCTCCTCCACCACCGTTCTACTTCCTGGACCCACCAACACCAATGCTGGCAACCTACCAGCAGTGTTGCAGGGGGGTCCATCCACCTCATTACTGGAACACCGCTCTCACCACCTCCACCACCCTCCGTCAGTACTGGAGGCTCACCACCAGTGTATGGGGTTTCTCCACCACTGGTGCAGGAGCCGCCGCCATAATTACTCCCGACCCACCGCCACAGCTGGGGACTCGGCGTTCTTTATAGGAAATGTTGTTATGACGCTCCTTTGTCATAGGGAGGGTCACTACTGCCATGTGTCATAGAAGTTGTCATGAGAGAGATCATCAGTGTCATGAGCGAGGCACTGTTGTCATGAGATGGGCATCGCTGTTGTTTTGAGCGTGACGCCGTTGTCATGAGCGAGACCGTTGCCATGAAACACCGTTGTGAATGCGTGCTTGCGGCGAACGTCCTTGAACCCCGGTAACTCCGGTTCTTCACCTGGTAACTCCCATCCCTCACCCTCTAACTCTGGTCACTCTCCAGGTAACTCCGGGCCGTTACCAGGTACCTCCGGTTCTTTACCCAGTAACCCCCAGCCAACACCCGGTAACTTCAGGTATCACTGGGTAACTAGTTTATCCAGACGGGTCGTCGACAACTTGGGCAGTTGGCCTTCTTGCTCTCGTTATTTGGTCAGAGAGAGAGAGAGAGAGAGAGAGAGAGAGAGAGAGAGAGTTTGTGATGTATATTTTGGAGGTGATTTAGCATGAGAGGAATTGACCTGACCCTTCAGGTTATGGTCAGAGGTTTGGAAGTTATACACGTAGGGTTCCACCGTTCCGTTCAAAGGTTGTACCGTAGTGCTTATGGGTTGTACGGTTATTCTGAATACAGCCGTACAACCAATGGGTTGTATCATGGTGCTCAAGGGTTTACTGTCATGTTCTGGAGTCGTACCGTCGTGTTCAAGGGTCGCACCCTCGTGTTCAAGGGTCTCACCCTCGTGTTCTAGGGTCGTACCGTAGTGTTCATGGGCAGACACGGGACGACGAGACCCAGTCACAAGCACACCTGTTTAGCATCTGTTGGACAGGTGTCCAGTTGGGAGAAACCTTTGACAGCTGCATAGACGGGATTGTCCCTCCCTCCCGTTCGATGGAAAACACCTGACCTGGGGTAGATCGACGGGCTGTGGCTAAAGTGCCACACATGGAAATCTTTTTCCGCCACCGTCTACTTCCTGTCGTGTTTCTTCTCCGTACACTTTACTGTGGCTCGAAATCGTACTACCTTGCCCACGCCAGAGCACATGGGCTTCAGGAAATGTTCCCTACGCATACATAAAGGGAAAAAAAAGCTTAATTAAAGTCAAAACTTAATAAAGCGTTAACATGCACGTTGAAGGCAGGAAACCTATTTGGAAGTTCAGAACTGCATCGAATTTTGCCCCAGGTGTGTGGGAGGTGTCGTAGGGGCAGTCTCCCCCGCCGTTAATTATATCGACGTAGGTGTAGCAGCCAGTCTCGCTGCACTTGCTGTAGTAGACCAAGGAAAGGACGGCCATGACCTCAGCTGTCTGAGTGATCGTAAGGCCTCAGCAGTGTGGTAGGAAATTAGGCAAATGTCAAACGTCGGCCAGTGTGTTGATACAGGGGCGCTTGAGAGGAATGTCTTGGCAGCGGGAACGATACTGAGGGTCGAGACGGGGAAGGTGTTGGGGGTTTAGGTAGAGGGGATGATTGAAGGGAACTGGAATCAAATGTGGAACTAGGGCCTCCGGAAATGCCTCTCCCGATTGGTCACAGTCCACGCCAGATCATATCAGGTGTTAGATAAAGGGATTAAACTGATCTTCATTCACCTGTTAGTCCCAACCACAACACGAACACATTTATCGTAGAAAGCATGAAATGGACGGTGTGTGTGTGTGTGTGTGTGTGTAAGTGTGCGCCGTCACAGGATGATACGAGAGTACGTGTTGAGTGTGTTACTAGGTGATGTTGGGGGTGAGGCGGGTGTTGTCAGGTGGTGGGGTGAGACGGGAGGTGTTATCACGTGATGCTGGTAGGTGTTAGGGGTGAGGTGAGTATTGCTAGGTAATGTGGTGGGTAAGATGTGGGTGTAGCGAAGTGATGTTGAGAAGTGTTAGTTGGTCGGGAGGGGATTTAGGTGGGAGGGTCAGCCTCGGGGTGTGATTCCTCTTCGTACTCACGTTAACCTTAGCCAGTCAGTGTCGCACCTGCCTCATCCTAGTATTTTTCTGTTCCTCTAAAGCTCAGACGATTAGTCGTGTTCAGGGCCGTGACAAAGGAGTAGTTCGCGATTCAGGGCCGATCTAGGGAAGTTGCTCTTGATGTGGAGCCGTCTCTAGGGATCTGGTCGTGATTCAGGGGTGTCCTTGGGTATTTAGTTAGTATTAAGGGCTGTCATAGGGGGTTTCATGTGATTCAGGGCCGTCGTTTGGGTTGATCGTGATTCCGGGCTATGCAGGAGTTGGGTGTTGATTCAGGTCCCTGAAAGGGGAAGGTTGGGGTTAAGGTGGCATTAGAGAAAGGGTAAGGTCAGGGAGGAGGCCGGGCCTGGTGTAGGTACTGTGCTCCCCTCCGTGATCTAGTATAACCTACATTTGGGTCACTTCCTTGGCTGACGGGGGATGACACGGTAGACTACTGGCTGTAACTTAAATGATAGAGGGTTGTTACTTGCTGATGTGTGGGAGGGCCTGGGAACTGCCAGTACCTGGTGCTTCCCTGGTGCTGGTGGCAACTCCTGGCGATGGCGTTGGCCCTACGTAGTGGTGGTGATGGTGCCCCCCTGGTGACCTTGTTTGGGAGGTATAATGGTCACCCAGCATGATGCCCACCTTGCTCTGTCATCCTACGTAGAACAGACACTTTCCATTTGTTACAGAAAAAATGCTACTTATATTGGCTTTTTTTTTGTTTTGTTTTACCCCCGTCAGTGTATGTGCCTGTGTGTGAGGAAAAGATACTGTGAGTTAAGTACGACTGACAGTTTTCTCTGTGGTCAAAGAGGAAGCAGGAGGTCTGAGGGAAGTGTAGGTTGATATGGAGTGGGGGGGTGAGATGGCCTGGTTGGTGAGGGTTGCTGTAGTGAGGGATGGGGTGGGGGTTCCCTCGCCCGTCGTGACAGCGCGGATTTAGGGCCGACATGCTTGGACGTCCTTCCTCTGTACACCTCACCCCCTCCGGGCTGTGCAAGCCACTAAACCTCTGATATAACCGACTGATGATGCCTCGACCACATCATTACATGTATAACAACAACAACCCGCCATAGCATGTGGTGTGGTAGAATTGGGTGGCTGTAATGTGTGCAAGCATGATCCACCCGCTGCTGTTCTCTGCCACTTCCACCTCGGTATTTTTTTCTTTTTTTTTTTTCTTTTTTACCACACAAGGTGAAGGTTTCACTCTGTAGGGCCACTATACGCGCCCTTTCTTTCTTTAACTGCAGGTCTTCTAGTGTGGTGATGTCACCAGCTGGTATGTGTGTGTGTCTTTGTGTGAGCAATGTTTTTACAGACTAACAAACACACGTACAGTGTAGTTCCCCAGCTGGTGGGAGAGAGCCATTGTAATGGTGGTATTAAGTAAGTGTTTAAAGTTAAATGTTCAGGGTACTTGGCTGGGAGGGGGAGACCCGTCAGTAAACACGGCACGAGGTAACATGACCAGTGTGGACCGCCTCCCTGGGGCGGCACGACCCTCTCCCTGGCTTCTATAGGGCGGCACGACCTTCTCCCTGGCTTGTATGGGACGGCATGACCTCCCCTCCCTGGCTTGTGTAGGGCGGCACGACCCTCTCCTCTTGTTTGCATGGAGCGGCATGACCCTCTCCCTGGTTGGTGTAATGCAACTGCCTCTGAATGAAAGGGTAGCTCACAAGCAGGACTACCCCACCCCCCCCATGGGTTGCCATTGTCTCCATAGGGCTTCCTTCTGCACAGCTTCACCCTCTGGGTAGGAGACGTCGGACACAGCAGGGATGACTCCTGCCGAGGGAAGAAACTAGGTTTACTGGGAGGAACAGTGACCTTGGAGGGGCGTTACTGTTCACTAGCCCCCCAGGGATGACCTCGCGATCGCCTTCCTCAGGAGGTGGCCTCCTCTGGAACACATGCAGGCTGGGGAACGCACAACTGGCTCTTGACCTATTGTTTGTTTAACCACTTAGGGCAAGACGGTATGACCCTTGCGTATAATGCCCTTTGCCTCTCAGGCCTAAGGGTGGGCCATGACGCCTAAGGGTAGTATCGACGTGCACAAGGGTTGCCCTGTCGTGTTTAAGGGCTTAATGTGACGTTACAACATTTGTCTGCAGCGCGAGAATTGAAGTTGAGTCATGAGGTGGGAGGAACGCTCAGCTCATGACTGAAAGCCCTGGTGTTGGTTCACCTAGTGTACCGTTATAGTGTGTACGTTGAGGGGTGCATCATGCCTCACGTGGGATTTGTTTTTGATACCAGTGTGTTGGTCCCGCTCAGTGCCAGACGGCTCGATATAAAGTGAGTCACTGACTGGTGTCAGAAACGTCAACAACTTGTGAATACGTTAACAGGGTAAAAAGGAGGAGTGAGGAGTAACTGGGGTCGGTTTGGTGTGTATGTTGTAACCTGGAGAGCCAGCCTTACTCAACCTTGGGGAGTGTGTTTGATACAGGGAATCACTGCGGTTGGTATTTTGACGTCGGTGGGGCGGGCGGAGGGTTGAGGCCGGGTGGGTGGGTGGGTGAGCAGCTCCTACCAGCCTCTACTGGAACTCCCAACATCTCACGTTTTTATAATCTAAACTGCTTCCCCGCCTCCCCGGGCCGGACCCATTCCCCGGCCGCTGGTGCGGACTTGTCTGCACTCATCCACAGGGCCAGCTGGGTACCTCCCAGTTTCCCTACACATTCAGGGGTTGTCCTTGGCACCCTATGTTAGGGTGGCACTCCTCCCACCTCCCCGTCCCCCGAACCTGACCCCCACCCCCGCTTTATATCCCGATCCCCACCCCTCTTCCCATACTGACCCTGTCCCTCCTGCCATACTGACCCCACCCCTCCTGCCATATTGACCCCACCCCTCCTGCCATACTGACCCCACCCCTCTTCCCATACTGACCCTGTCCCTCCTGCCATACTGACCCCACCCCTCCTGCCATACTGACCACCTTTCCTGTCATACTGACCTCCACCCCTCCTGCTCTATGACCCTCAACCCTCCTGCCATATTAACCCCGCCCTCCCTGCCATGTTAACCCCGCCCCTCCTGCCATACTGACTCCGACCCTCCCATGATAGTGACCCTGCCGTTCTTCCCACATCATCCCCGCCTCTCCCACACTGTGCCCATCCCTCCCCCGCTGTCCGTCCCCCAGCAGACTTGTTGTCCCCGCCCCTCCCACGCACCCCCCCCCCCCCACACACACACACACGCACCGTCCCAGCCCCTCCTCCCACACCATCCCTACCCGTCCTCCAGCAGACTTGGTGTCCCCGCCCCTCCCCTCCCTCCCCACACACTGTGCCCCGTCTCCCCCGTCCCCCCGATGACCCGTCCCCAGCACGTTACGTAAGGTGAGCTGCTGCTGCTGCATTGTTGGGGTCGTTGGGGACGTTTTGCCGGCCGCGCTCTCCTCTTTAATTCTCGTCCATGTGGGTAAGTTGCTTGCTGCCCCCTGCCCAAGTTGTATCCCCCACCCCTTACCCTCACCAGCCATCACCACCAGCGTTACCTTGAGGTGTGCGATGTCAGCCAGCCGGGCTCCTGACGCCAGCCAGCCAGCCAGCCAGGCTCCTGACGCCAACCCTTCCTCCCCTCTCCTCCCCCACTCTCTCTCTCTCTCTCTCTCTCTCTCTCTCTCTCTCTCTCTCTCTCTCTCTCTCTCTCTCTCTCTCACTCTCTCACACACACACACACACACACACACACACACACACACACACACACCTTCTCAGGTGTGAGAGGGGGGCGCCGGGGTAAGCTTCTTCGTGCATATATTGACACACTGATGCCGTCCGTCCGTGGTGGTGGTGGTCCTTGAGGCGCGTAAACGGGCTGGTCGTTACGCAAGAGTCCCTCCGTGTAGCGTCGAGTGTTGCTGCTGCTGAGCTGCCGCCGGCCAAGGGGAGGAGGGCAAGAGGTGTGTGTGCGTGTGTTGCAGGAGGAGGCCTTTAACACCGTGTCTCCTGCTGGGCGTCGTCCTCTTAATCCACGCCCGCTTGATGCACGGTAGAAAATCCTTAGTAATCTGTTTTACTATACACCGTTGCTCTGTTACTCTACACTGTTGCCATGCCCTGTTGCTACGTTACAGCACCTTACTGCTCTGTTACTCTACACTGTTGCCATGCCCTGTTGCTACGTTACAGCACCTTACTGCTCTGTTGCTGTGCCGTTACTTCACCCTGTTGCTCAATTGATACGCCCTGTTGCTCTGTGGCAAAGACCCTGTTGCATGCAGGCCGACACTCGCGCCTTCAATCTCCTGAGTAGCCTTTTGGGACAACCGCCATCGTCTGTGGGGCCTCGACGACCAGACGAGGAGAACGACGACTTCCTGGCGGTTGTGGGCCGCCGTGGCCAGCCAGAATGGTGATGGCACAGCCTCGCTAGACGGCTTGGGGGACGGTGGGGCCAGGGTGGGGAGGGAGAGAGGGGGGTCGGCTTGCCGTAACCCCAGCCCACCACGTGACTGGCTGACTGACGCTGCTGATACTCGGCTACTGACCCCATACATCAAATGCTGACACTCCCACCCTCCTCCCTGCTGACGCTCGACCGCCACTAGAACTCCTCTGATTGTCCGTCAGCAGCTGTATTGTTCTTTATCAGATCAGTCAGGTTATTGAAGGCCGCTGCCCGCAGGCCTGCGTACCCAAGCAGCCTGGCTGATCAGGTGCACCTAATCGTTGATATGATATTGCCAGGAAATTTCTTACTGGTTAGTTTAGCTCTCTCTCTCTCTCTCTCTCTCTCTCTCTCTCTCTCTCTCTCTCTCTCTATATATATATATATATATATATATATATATATATATATATATATATATATATATATATATATATGTGTGTGTGTGTGTGTGTGTAAACATATAAATATGAATGTGTGTGATTATTATTTGTTGTGTTGTTCCGTACGCTTAACCTTGAATATGTATGTACCATGTCTTTCTTCACACACACACACACACACACACACACACACACACACACACACACACACACACACACACACACACACGCATACACATACACACACACACTGGCTTATGCCAGGTATTCATTCTATCGACCAACCTCTAGGGGATGATGAACAGCTGGGTGGACGGTGGACCGGCTTCCCACGACCAGGATTTGAGCCAATGCGGGTTTGATCCCCAGCGGCCCGTGCATGCCTGGCGGTCAGGAACTCTAACCGCTACGCCACGGGGGTGTGTGTTTGAGAGAGAGAGAGAGAGAGAGAGAGAGAGAGAGAGAGAGAGAGAGAGAGAGAGAGAGAGAGAGCGTTGAATAGTTTTAATGTTAGCATTTTACACTTATATATATATATATATATATATATATATATATATATATATATATATATATATATATATTGTGTGTGTATGTGTGTGTGTGTGGTATAATGGGGTCGACGTGCTGTCAGTGAACCGAACCAGGGCATGTGAAGCGTCCTGGATAAACGATGGAAAGGTGTGTAGAGTTTGGTTGTGGATAGGGAGTTATGGTTTCAGTACATTACAGATGACAACTAAATAATGGGTATGCGCGCATGTGGCCATTCCTTCGTCTGCTCCTGACGATACCTCACTGACCAGGGAAACGGCGATCAAATGTGGAAGAAAAAAAAACTTATACTTGTTGTTCCTCTAAGTCATTCTTTTAGGTATTTTGACTCTTCAAGTCGTGAGTAACAACATAACTGTGGAGGAAGGACTGTAAGAATACGTGGCGCAGGCAGGGAGGGAGGGAGGAAGGCAGAACCAGTTATGCCACTTCTTGAAGCACTTGTTACTCGCCCAACTCCCAGCCAGTACTGTTATGGCATGACGTAACCCTAGGAGGCTGGAGACATTTTCACGCTGCTGGAAATTGTTTCAGAGAACATTGGCATACTGTTGTGATTGCCAGAGTGGCTGTCTGAAGAACACCCGCAGACCGCACCAACTGTCTGGAGAACACCCGCAGACCGTACCAACTGCCTGGAGAACACCCACAGGCCGTACCAGCTGCCTGAAGAACACCCGCAGACCGTACCAACTGCCTGAAGAACACCCACAGGCCGTACCAGCTGCCAGAAGAACACCCACAGACCGCACCAACTGCCTGAAGAACACCCACAGACCTTACCTACTGCCAAAAGTCAGATTTACTGGAAACGGCTAAAAACTCGCGCTCTTTTCCCAATATCACAGACTGGAGAGAGAGAGAGAGAGAGTTGTATCATAAATTACACATGGTAGTCCCTGAAGGTCTCCTCGCAATTGTCCATTCGAAACCCATTTCTCTATGTGAATGAACCCACCCAGCGGGAAGGCTACGAGACAGAAACCCCCCATAAAGAAAGGTGACGTAAGGACGACACAAAGTGTAGACTCTCGTTAACTGAAAGTGTTCAACGATTCTGGACCGGTTAACGAGTCGTGGTGACAGTATCCCGGACCAGCAGTAGGAACAGACCGGGACGCCAGTAGGAGGTCTAACGTCAGGCGAGTTAGTTTCATAATACTGACGGTGCGTACCATAGCATCCAGATACAGTCCATGTTATGCTGACGATGTCACCCCTCACCAGGTCGCTTGTCACTCCAGAGTCACCATCATCACTTCGAACCCCACCCCCACGAACCCCACCACCACCACCAGCCACACTGCTGACTCTGCAGCACAGGCAGGAGGCACGACGGTGGTGGGGACGGTGTGGCTGCGGGATCCAAGTCGGTGGCGACGGTGGTGTGGGCGAAATTTGGCAGGACCCCCCCCTCCGGCCGAGACTGCAGGCCGGGAGGCCGGCCGGCTCGACTCCATCACCCCTACGGACCCTGGATCACCCCCCCTCCCCCTTCTCTCTTAACCCCCCCCCACCCCCCACCCCCCTCTTTCTCTTCGTCGGCTTCCCCCGTCTGATAAAAATGCCTTCTCCCTCATCCCCTCCCGCTACCCCCATCTGCCAGCTTCATGGGACTTTAAGACACCCCCCCTCCCGGCGCCTCCTTCTCCCCCCCCCCCCCCCTCTCTCTCTCTCTCTTTAGCCCAGCCTGTAGACAGAATCTTGTCGTAGGTACTGGTGGCTGTTTCCTCTTGAGGGATCGTTAACACGCGGTCTGCGCAGACATTGGATTCTCCATGGGAGTGAGTGTATTTGTTTGTTCTCAGGATGGTGCTAGTTACGTTTCCTGTGTTCATTCCTGAGACAGGTTAGGTCAGAGGCTCGGCTGTCATACCGAAGGTGTCGCGGTGTCGTGCTCAAGTGGTCGCGCCGTCGTGTTCGGGGTTCATCCTGTCGTGTTCCGAGGGTCGTATTGTCAGTGTTCACAAGGTTAAAAGACCGGTCATGTGGTCAGCTGGTCGCTCGTGTGGGCCCTTTAAATGTCCCCTGGAGTGGTGAGGGAACTTCTTTAGACCGGGTCGTAACTGACAAGCTGATGTCACGATTGTGTTGGCCATACTGCGACGTGGGGTATGCCTTTATATATGCTAAGTGTGTACCTGTTTGTGTCGAGACAGTGAAGGTGGCGTGGTCGCGGGCGCCCGCGGATGTTGCTGGGGTGAGTGTAGTCTTGATGTGGGTATGAGCGGTGGGGTAGGAGCAGGGAGGATGTAGCGCGTGTGAAAGTAAAGATTTAAGGTACAGAGAGAGAGAGAGAGAGAGAGAGAGAGAGAGAGAGAGAGAGAGAGAGAGAGAGAGAGAGAGAGAGAGAGGAGTGTATCTGGTTAGGAATGTAGGTGACCAACGCCACCAGAAGGTCATGGAGGGTAATGGGCTAGTTGTGTGGACCCGGGAGTACTGGCGGGTGACTGGAAGTACTGACGGATGGTCAGGGGTACTGACGGGTGATCAGGAGTACTGACGGATGGTTAGGAGTACTGATGGGTGGCTGAAAGTACTGACGGATGGGTAAGAGTACTGATGGGTGGCTGGAAGTATTGACGGATGGGTAGGAGTACTGACGGGTGATCAGGAGTACTGACGGATGGTTAGGAGTACTGATGGGTGGCTGGAAGTACTGACGGATGGGTAGGAGTACTGACGGGTGATCAGGAGTACTGACGGATGGTTAGGAGTACTGATGGGTGGCTGGAAGTACTGACGGATGGTTAGTAGTAGTAACTGGGAATACTGGGAGGGCGACTTACGAGGCACACGACCCCAACTCCCTCCTACATCTTCCCGTCCCCCCTTAGGGCTGGAGTCAGGAGTCACCATGGCACCGCTGGATGTCGTCTGCGCCGGTCTTAGCAGCAGCAGCGGCGGCGGCGGCTTCTTCTTCTCCCCCCACCCCAAACACACACACACACACACACACACACACACACACACACACACACACACACACACACACACACACACACCGTAAAGTACCGACAGCGCCCCCAAACTGTTTGTTTAACAAGTTAGGGAGCACCATCCGGTACGTGTCTTTTGCTTCTCCCGCATCCCACCCGAACAAGCCCTCTCCCTTGTTAAGGGAGCTTCCCATAGCGGGATTTGCCCTGGGATGTGGTGCTTCGGGGTCCCCAGGATGTGTGTGTGGGTCACGGGATGGGATGGGATGTGTGTGTGTGTGTGTGTGTGCGCGTGTGGGTCGTGGGATGGAGTAAGGTAGGAGGGTGCGTCTTGGCGCGTACCTTGGTTAGGCATGTGGATGGTGAAAGTTGTGAATCTTGTTGTCAGGAGGAGAGACCGTGGACCACATCTGGTGATGACGGTGGTACACCAGCTTCATCATTATCATCTTGGCCTTGCAAGCCGGCCGGCACCCACCCTTGGTACGTCAGGTCCACCAGGCAAGTGCTCAACGGTCCGTGGTTACGTCAGGTCCTCCAGAGAGACCTGTAGTGGTAACTTCGTCGTCGTCGTTTGGGGACGAGGTGTTACTCGTCGTCGTCGTCGTTCAGTTCGTGCCCAAGTCCGGTGACCACGACCTCAGCTGTCGATGATCATGGACCGGTGGAAGAGTACAACCCAAGACAAGGGAGGAAGTAACCTCACCTTCCATTCGCCATCATCTCCATCTGTGGAAATGATTCGGTTTATTTTCGAGACGTGTTTTATCTGTTTATCTTCAACTCCGTTGCCCTGTGCATGGGGCGCCGGAATTCTCGTCCCCGTATGCATGGGTGCTTCCCCCCGGCTCTCTCTCCCTTCTTCCTCCAAGGTCGCATGCACCTTTAGTGGCGATAAATATTTGCATTGGTGAGGTCTCCCGCCGCAGCTTCCGGCGAAGTGGTAGAGGCACGGGACTACTCTCCCTCCCTCACCCACGTCCCCGCTGGTGACCTGACCATTAAGGGGTCAGAGGTCTTAAGGGCACCACCCTATCATCATACCCTTGGGTCTTACTGTCGTGCTCAAGGGGGGGACGAGGTCCACGAGTCCCCTCCCTCAAAGGTTTTGTGTCGGGGTGCCCTTCGCCCGGAGAGAAGTCTGTCCCTAACGTCCGCAGGTTGCCTGGACAGGCTGGTTCTCTCTCTCTCTCTCTCTCTCTCTCTCTCTCTCTCTCTCTCTCTCTCTCTCTCTCTCTCTCTCTCCTCTCTCTCTCTCTCTCTCTCTCTCTCTCTCTCTCTCTCTGGGTGTTTTCATGGTAGCTGCCCATACGTGGTGTTGGTGTTCACACGGTCGTCGCCTTCATGGCCACACGTCCCCATGGCGGGCTCTCCTCCTTATTGTTGTCATGGTGCCCAGGGCTATCATTCTCATGGTCCATTTCAGCCCATGTTGTTTAAGAGCTTTTGCCTTATGGTTGGTATTCGTGGAGCATACCTTTCTCTCCCCGCGAATCAACCAACTTCACCTTACCGTTGCTATCATGGCAACCATGTCCAGGTCACATTAGGTCTAGGTCAAAGGTCAAGTTATTAGGTCAGTACCACCGGCCGTACCTCGAGGGGAGGGGGTTGTTAATGTTGCTGGGTGAGGTTGTAGGGGGAGGGGTGTTGCTGGGTGTGATGTTGCTAGGTGAGGTTGTGAATGTTGATGGGTGAGGTGGATGTTGTTGGGTATGGTTGTGGCTAGTGTGGTAGCGGCAGCAGTTCTCATGGCGAGGGAGGTTGTCGGCGTTGTGTTGTAGTTGTAGTGAGTTATATAAGCTATTGCTGTTGGTGGTAAGTGTGGTAGAAGGAAGGCGTACTTAATGAGTTGGTGTTGACGAAAGGGTGTGTTGTACGAGGCTCTTGGTGTGTCGTAGGATATTGAGAGGCCAGTAGCTCCTGCCGTGTGTGGAGGATGTAGGAACGTGAGACCTTTCCATTTATAGGATTCTGGGACGTGGGATGGGCCTTGTATAGGATATTAGTGAGGGGAAGAGAATAACGGTTGATTGGATGTAGGCAACCATTTGGCTGAAAATACACAGCCGAGTTATTACAGATATTACAGAATAAGGAGGCCGTGATAGCTACTAGTTAACTAATCGTACAAGAACTTATGATTATGGTGAGCTGGATAATTCCACACTTTGGATGAGCATATGGGTGAGATACGTTCAGATAGCCAGCGTGGCAGGTAGACAGGGATGTTTACAGAGTCGATGGAATGTTTCATACAGCTTGATTGAACATTAAGCGATGAACATTTACAGTATAATACAGTAGTTGACATACAACATTGCCTGACCAACAGGAAACTGAACCGTTCACGTGGGACCTGCCGTCTGCAGGGTAATGGGAGCTGGGACGGGGTTGTGTTGCTGGTAACAAAGGAGTGACTGGTGGGCTGGCGGAGGAGGCCCAGGCGGAGGGCTGGAGTGGGCGGGGAGGGTAGTAGCGGCAGCAGCAGCATCAGCGGTGGCGACGTTGGCGGCGGCATCTCTGACCTGTTGTGCCGGGCCTGGCTCAGGAGCGTTGCCCCGGAAACATACCGTACCTGTCTCATGGCGACGGCCGCTCTACCTACAGCACTAGGCTCCCTCCCCGCAGCCCCAGCCACAGCCATACTCTCACTTACCCAGGCAGATTCCAAGGTCCCCTGCCACCCTGCACGCACGAACACTCCCTCCTCCCTCTCTCTTACTCTCTCTATACCCCCCCAGCCCACACCCTCTACACACAGTCATACCCCGGCCTGGCCGTAGAAGCAGCTTGCACCCCTTCTCCCCCCTTCCTCCTCCCCCAACCAGCGTGGTTAATGTTATCACTCAGTTAATGTTATTGATCGCCGTGGGGGTGCCCCTCTCCCTTTCTCTTCCCCCCCCCCTTCTCTCTCTCTCTCTCTCTCTCTCTCTCTCTCTCTCTCTCTCTCTCTCTCTCTCTCTCTCTCTCCTTCCCTTACACCTCTAACTCTGCCACAAGCAACGTCTGCCTGGTCGGGGCCTCGCACCACCACCCGTCCGCTACACCGCGAGACGAACTTGGCATTACTGCCACCAATCACTGGACGAGGTTATTGATCTGCCCTCGTCTGCCTTACTATGGGAACGCTGACCGTGATCTGTGCTCGTTACGGAACGAGAGTGGGTGGTTGGGCTGTTTGACCCCTTTGCTTCCGACGGTAACGACCCTTGAGTATGATGCGCCATCTGGCCCTTCGACGACTCTCAGAGGTCAGGTCAGAGGGATAAGCCATTACACCGTCGTGTTAAGGGCCGTACCCTCATACTTTAGAGCGATACCTTCGGACTATTTGGGGATCGAACCGTCGTGCTCAAGGATTTTTCCATGGCGCTACAGGAGGTTACCCATCATCCAGTAAGTGATTCGTGAAGGAGATCCTGTCTTTCGTGGCGCCATCCATCCTACCCTCCCCAACCCCATGCGGTGTCTCCTAAGGACAGGACTTCGTTGGATGAGAGGCGTGTCGCGCGCGCGCGTGTGTGTGTATGTATGCGCGCGCATCATCCACAACTTCAGGTCACGGGTTCGAGGCCGGCACAAGGAGAAGGTGCGTCTAGCTACGTGTCACGTCCTTTCCTTGGTCACGGTTCCCCACCCACCGTCCATACATTTTTCTTCCTCTTCCTCCTCCTGTTCATCTCCTTCGAATGCCTTCCTCCACCACCACCGTAGATGATAGGATGATGATAATATAAGGATAAACCTTAATACTTTATATAAAGATTGATTATAGATAGTTAATAACATGAGAAGTGTAAGAGAAGATAATCGGTGTAGCATCTGCCAACTTGCAGCGTTGCTGTAGAGGTCATTCATCCTGCAAGGTCAGGGCAACGCGCTTGTGGCAACATGGGCCCAGTAGCAGCTGGGTGGCAGTACGCTTCGTCCGTTATGGCAACACACGAAGCAGCGGCAGGCAACAGGGCCGTCCTTTATGGCAACACGAGCTGGGCACCATATAACCCGGTCGGGGGTTGTAAATCTCCACATGACATGGCGTGGGAGAGTTGGCCCGCGCTTGTACTTTGTATGTTTGTGTGCATGCATGTATGTAGATTGTGTGTGTGTGTGTGTGTGTGTGTGTGTGTGTGTGTGTGCGTGCGTGTATGTAGGTGTGTGTGTGCGCGTGTATGTAGATTGTGTGTGTGTGTGTGTGTGTGTGGACAGTGTTTATGAATGAACCTCTGGCGCCGGTCCCGCCCCTCCCAGCTGACGGGCGGGCGTGCATCCTGACTGCTGTCAGCGAGCGAGGGCCAAGTGGGTGAGGGGCCGTGGAAGCAGGCGGGCGGGTGGATTGGAGCTCACACACACACACACACACCATTGTCTTCCAAAATACACATGTAACTGTTACGGACGTAACGTTTGTTCTCCGTCCGTAGCGGCCGTGGTTCTGGGGATGAGCAGCAGTGGTGGACCATCTCTCGTCCGTAGTCTTCGGTATCTGGTGTGGTGGGGTCGGACAGCTCCCGTATGTGGTGTTGGGAACGTGTTATTATTTAGTCCAAAGTAGGGTACTCGGTGTCCTCAGTCCTTCCTCTGTAGCTTTATCTTCATGTATATATTTATGATAATTCTACACACTCAGGTCTGTCAAATGGCCGTATTGCCTTGTCAGGAGCAGCATGGAGTGTTAGGGCGGGCGAGAGGAGGAGGGCCTGGTTGGCGCTGGAGCGGCGTCTATCACTTGCTGCTTGAGGGTGGGCTGCCTCCAGGAGTGCCAGTAATAACCCCCGTGACACCGGCGGCGGCGGTGGCACTCTTCCTCCATCCCTGGCCCTGCCTCTCTCCTCCCTCCACCTCCTCTCTTTTGCCTTGGTACTCTACTCTCCTGCCCCCATCCCACCCGTCGTACCTTACTGCCAGCACGCTTGCCATGCCCTTCTGTCCTCCCACCTGTCATGCCCAACTGCCCTCTCACCTGTCATGCCTTACTACCATCCCAACTGTCATTCCCTACTACCCTCCCATCTGCCATGCCCTAGTTCACTCTCACCTGTCATACCCTGTTGCCAGCTCACCTGTCATGCCCTGCTGTCTTCCCACCTCATACCCCTGCTACCGTACCCCCTTGTCATACCCAGTTTCTTCTTCAAGTCCTGTCATGCCGTGCTCTCCTTTCCCTTAAGTTATGCCCTGCCCTGCCGCCCACTCATATGTCAGATCATATCCTGCCCTACTTTCGTCAGCAGTCGACATGCTGCCCAACCAAGTGTTAGGTTCTGCTGTACCAAGCCCTCCCAGCTGGTACCTCTTGTGCATCCGTACTCATGCCAGCCGGACCCTCCCAGCTGTCTTGTACCGCCCTGTCCTCCCTCTGTTCTTTACTCCCCTCTAGGCTCTCTGCCCTCAGCCTCCTCATACTCAGCCCTGGTGATCCCAGACCATCTTAACATCTGACCCAGGCCACTTTAGGCTAGCCTCTCCTCCTCCTCCTCCTCCTTCCGTATCCTTAAACCCTCTCCTCACCGCCTTAAGCACAGAGCCCGCCGCCGCCGCCGGAGCCTTCCCCCCTAGGAAATCGATCGTCATCCAAATCTCGGGCCTGTGCTGGCCTCGTCATTGATTTATATGGGCAGAGGGGCGGCGCTTGCTTGTGCTTGGCCCGTCTCCTGCACTCACTCAACGTCTGCCTCTGTAGTAAATATTGTATGGCCTCTGGACGGCAGTGGGTGCTCCGGTGCGCGCGGGGCTGGCTTGTACCACCACCGGGGAGGGTGAGTGTGTGTGTGTGTGTGTATGTGACTGTACGTTTAGCGGGTCGGTGGTCGCCGCTCGGTGGGGTCCGAATGGAGAACGTTTGGAGATCGTTGAGAGTGGGGCCGTGTGCGCTGGGTACCATCGTGTGCGTATTGACCTGTGTATGTCTAGGTCTCTTTGTGTATCTGTGAGTATATATATATATATATATATATATATATATATATATATATATATATATATATATATATATATATATATATAATGAGTGTGTGAAAGTACATGTGTGTGTGTGTGTATGTGAGACTAGGTGGAAGGAAGATGGCGGTGTGCGTGGGCGCGTGAGCGTGGGAGCGTTGCTATGGAAACGTACCCAGCTGAGGGGGCCGTCCTCGGCCTACCGCCACGCTGATAACAACTTACCTCAGACGGAGGTGTACCCTGTCCTCCCCTCCAGCACCCAGCCCCGACCTCCCGTCCCCAGGTTTGAAGTACAGCGTCCCCTCCCCCTCCCGTGCCTGGCAGGTTTTGGCCCCCCCTCCCCTCCCATCTCCTCCCCTTGCATGAAGCACGTGCTCTGTACTCACTTCCATCCGTAACAGGTTGAACCCCCTGCCTCCCTCCTCGCATGCTTCCTGCCATGTTGACGCCCCCGCCCCCCTGATGTGCGTGTAATTTTCACCCCCCCCCCCCCCTCAAGGCGCCTGCCAGGTGCTAGCACTTCTCTGTGCCTATAAAGTGTTTAGCACAGCCCTGTCTGTGAAGGCCCCTGCCCACCCTCGTGTGTCAGGTCCGTCCGGACACGCCCTCCTGACGAAGAGTCAGCCTCTGCTGGCGAGGTCCAGTAGGTGGGCTGGCGTCGTGTGCTACAGAGTTGAACTGTGGTAGAGAGGGGGGGATGGGTTGGGGGTTAGCTAGGTCGGGGTGGGGGAGCGGCGGCAGGAGGAGCCTGTAGAGCAGATCCCCAGCCAGGGGGTGACTAAGGAGCCAACCAACAGGTTGAAGACCAGTTGCCTGTACCCAGCACTGACCTCCTCCCCCTCCACCTCCCCCCTCCTCATGGGCCGCGTACACGGTCATATAGGGTTCCCGGCCCGTGTAGGGCAGCCGGGATGGTCGGCAGGTCAGAGGATGGTTCCGTGTGGTGGTGAATGTGATTTTGGGCCTGTAGTGTCGTCTGGCTTAGTGAGGGTCAGCCGGTGGTAGGCTCTCTTGGTGTTGACGGGTGTGCAGGAGCGAGTATGACCGCTCATAACTAACCAGATGGTGGTGCACACGCCCGTCTTCCTCTCCCCCCTCCCCCTCCTCCTCTCCTCTCCTCCTTCACAGGGGGGCACCCCCAACCCCCCCACCCCTGTCCACCGTCACCATCATGTCCACCACCAAAACAGGAAACACCATTGCTACTGCCACCACCACTGGCAACACCACAACCTCCACCTACCTACCTACCACCTACCTACCACCACCACCACATCCGTACTGTTAATACGTCTACCACGATCGACGCCATGAATAACCACACCACTACCACCCCTGTACACCCCCCCCCCCCCACACATACACACACCTCGGCTGGTGGTTACGTGAACGTGTTCGTCCAGCTTTTGCGAAACCATTGAAGTTTGGCGTAATGCGGGCAGTGAACGCACGTGTTGCGTAGGGACGGTTGTTGTTTGCGGCAAGACCAGAGGTCCCCCACGTCAGGGAGACCTGGAGAAATGGGTAGTCAGGCATATACTGTATGGCTGGCACTTGATTGACAAGATCAGGGCGCTAGGTGCTGAGAGGAATAGGGGGTCGGGTCATGGGGATGTGGAGGTCAGGTCGTGGGGACTTGAAGGTCAGGTCGTCGGGACTGGGAGGTCAGGTAGTGAGGACTGGGAGGTGTACTTCAATCGTCTGAAGGTAGCAACATCAGATGATGTGATGTGAAGTCCTTATGTCTGGGTTAAGTTTAACCACAGTCTACATCACTCTTGACCGCTCATTCATTCTTGCAGTCACTCCGCTCACCGCCACTTCACCTTTATGCTCTCGTCAGGTGTGTGTGTGTGTGTGTGTGTGTGTGTGTGTGTGTGTGTGTGTGTGTGTGTGTGATTGCTATTTGTGTGATGCTTGGGAATAGTTTTACACTGATGTTGTCCCTCTCTTAGCCTTATGAATATGTATAATGACGTTACTCGTATGTACACACACACACACACACACACACACACACACACACACACACACACACACACACACACACACACACACACACCAGCCTAATTCAGGGACCCACATATCCCCGAAGGTGAGGATGAATGCCTGGGTTTGGGTGTGGGACGACTACGACGCCCGCCCAGGATTCGAACCAATGCTGGTTCAACCTTGGGCTAGCCTGTACTTACTCGTGGTCGCTAACGCTAAGCACTCCCACCACGGAGGCCCGCGGTGTGAGCATGTTTTGCGTTATATAAACTAGCGTGGGCCGTTATGCTGAGGGAGAGAGCGTCCTTCATCAACCCCAGACCTGCCAATATGGTCCTCTTACATCGTCGGATCACAACAGCACACACCATCCTACTCACACCGCTGTCGTATTCCCCTAAGCCACTTTCACTCGGCTCACACGACACCCGTGAGCCATATGGCGGAGGAGAGCGATTCACCCATCCACCCCATTAATTAACAACGTTACTGTTTCCCCTCCATTTTTATTTTCTGGAGAAAGTCCTGCCATGGATGGTATGTGTTTGTGTGTGTGTGTATTCCCCTCGGCGAACTGCTGGTTCCGTCTGTGACCCCGCCAGATAAGCACTCACTCACTGCCCCCCACCCCTCCTCTGACCCAGGGAGAGGGTGTAGTGAGGCAAACCTGTGATGATAAAATGTCACTGTTGGCTGCGCATGATGGCTGCTGTCATGTTGGATTGATGGCACCGTCATGACGCGGATGCGGTCCCGTGCAGTTGGTGGCTTATTTTTCCCCCCCAACTAGCGAACGCCAGGTTTTATTTTCCTTTGTGAACTTTGTTTTGGGTGTATAGCGATGTAATTGTCTAATTACGGGAGTATAATGTGCTCCTCTCTTGTTCATTAGAGGTGAATTGTAATGGTTATGGTAGTTTTTGATGGTGGCCGCTGGCCCGAGCGGGGGAATAGGTAAATAATCGGAAAGAAACACGTCACTGGGGTTTTTCTATCACTCGGACACTGATGGCGGCTGACCGAACAGATTTTAGGAATATTATAAATCCTCAACTCTGCCACTGAAATCGCCGACCGTGAAACTGAAACGGCTATGAAGCTGAAACCAGCGACAGAACAGCTGAAGCCACCGGCTCTGAATCGGAAACCAGCGATAGTACAATCGAAGCCTCCAGCTCTGAAAATGAAACCAAGAACAGTACTCCTGCAGCTGCCTGCTCTGAAACCGAAACCAGCCGTCGTGCAGAAGTGAAGTGTCCCCAGAGAGAAGAGAGAGAGAGAGAGCAAGTGCTGCAGATGTGGATGAAACTAAACATTAAACACCATGACGTCTTTGTCTTGTACAGTTCCCGTACCTTTAAGCCGTGGCCTGTGTTCACCACCAGGTGAACTCGGCCCTTCGCACGTTATATCCAGCATGACCCGTGATTAGGTCGTTCTCCACCATAAGGTTTGTGCGGTCTCCAAGGTCAGTATCCTGCGTCACCTTGCCGATCCTCTACTTCGACGGGACGAGGACCCTCTGGGTTCATGGGCCCGCGTGTCACCCTCAATTGTCGATGTATCGGACCCACTGTACGTCCTATGGCTGTCATGGAAATGTTTTCTCTCTCTCTCTCGGTATATATTTATCTATGTATCTAGACAATATATATGTTTCTGTGTTTCTAATGACTTTTCCTTGGTGTTCCTAGTGTTACTTAAGATTGATTAGTGTCGAGACGGTCGATATGAGTGGAAAGTTAATTGTGTTTATAAGCCGTTAACGAAAAAAAGAGAAAAGGAAATGAATGACTTCTCGATTGCCATAGAGTGGCCAGACGACGAAAACCGTGCTGCTGCTGTTGTAATTCTGGAGGAGGAAGAGGAAGGGGAGGAGTAAGGGGAATGTGTCATGAGCTGCACGTGTCTTTAGGAAACAGGAGAGTCGTCTTTGGGAGTAACACTGTGCTTCTGTAGCCACGTTGACGACGACTTACCCCGCTGACTACGACTGGCACGACCCATGAGTGCGATCACTTAAGACATGGTATGCCATGGGTAAAAGTTATCGTATTCCATCGCAGAGGTATCGTATTCCGAGGGTTAAGTCGTCGTACCCAATCGGTTAAGTTGTCGCGCTCCAGGGGCTAAGTTTTTGACACGTTTAAGATAGAGATGATATGTTCTGTCACTGCAGAACTTAGGGATGAAGATAGATCGTAACAGATGTTAAAAGGTCCTCTCTGTTGTGTTTGGGAGGGGAATATCATAGTGGTCGCCAGAGCGGGAACAGTTTACGTAAGCTAGGATGTAATTGTGGTCACGGCGGAGGTTCCCATATTGTTTCTGGGAGTGTAGAGGCGCGCCATACCTTCACCGCAGATGATGGACGTGAAGCTACTGGAGGAGAAGGAGGAAGGAGGGGCCTTCTGCTGGCAGAGTGACGGGCGGTGGGCGGCCTGTGGTTCCATCCCGCCGCACACCGCCAAGAGAACAACGTTGGTTCACCAGCAAACGTTTGTTGACGCGGGGAAAACATGCCAGTGAAGGCAGGCAGCACAGCAGTGTGTTCAGCCCCGCTCACACGCAAACGTTATGCAAACGTCTCGTCCCGGTAATGCATTCACAAACATTTGCTTATCTGTAAACGTTTGGGTTTGTGGCGTAGTAGCACTAGGGGACCTGAACTATGTGGGTGTAGCATTACTCTGCCAAGACACCTACGTATTTCGAGTATATAAAGGAAGCGAGAGGAGGCTTAGTTGGGCGGGTTGAAGCTGGTGCAAAATGTTGCGTGGAGGACGTTTGTCAGATGTACGATGCTGAGATGTTTTGAGTTAGGACCCCGAGATGCTCGGCCGGGCCGGGTAGGGGAGGCCTGGTGGCCGGCTCGCGTTTGGGCTCCTCCCCTCCTCCTGCTGCTGCCGCTGCCTTCATTGACATCACGTAACAACGTCATCCTCATCATCAGCGTCGACATCGAGTGATGTCACAGTAGTCACACCCGCCCCTTGCTAGTGGCTTGACCGTGGCGCGCCACTCACCAAGCACTTATCCCTCGGCTCGACCTTGTGGTTCGTTTCTCTAACTTGAGACAACCTTAGACGACAGTGAAACCTCATGCCCACGACGACACGACCCTATGGCACGATAGCCCGACCTTGGGGCTGATCCTCGATGATGAGGTTGCGATATAAAACTATCATATCCCGAGGATAGTACGTTCATGCTCACATGGTCGTACCGTCATGGTCAAGGGGCTGAGGTACGGTACTTGTGGGCGGTGCATCATCACGAACGTGGTGGTTTATAGCCGATATGGTGGCTGGAGGTTGACATATTGGAAGCGCCATGACCCCCCGTCAAAGAGGCCTCCACCACACAAAGGATTGCGGACTCGTGTGTCTCACAGGCTTCTCCGGCCAATTATATATATATATATATATATATATATATATATATATATATATATATATATATATATATATATATATGTGTGTGTGTGTGTGTGTGTGTGTGTGAAAATCGAGCGTGACACATGACTGTATTTAGAAGGCGTGGAGTTTCAAGGAGTTACCTCAGAAACTGTAACAAGAGAGGGGGTGGTTGGAGTATCAGGAAGGGGGAGGGGGGCGAGGTACAAACGTTTGGTGTGTGCTGGTGTGTGTATGTGTGTGTGTGTGTGGTGGGTGGGGGTGGGGTGAGGGAACAGCAAGCGGCGCACGACGTCACCGAGCGTGCCGCCGCCGCCGCCCTGTTGCACGAGGTACGAGGCTCACCCTGGACCGCCACCCCCCACCCACCACACCTCCCAGGGGATAGCCCCACTCTCTCTCTCTCTCTCTCTCTCTCTCTCTCTCTCTCTCTCTCTCTCTCTCTCTCTCTCTCTCTCTCTCTCTCAGGACGGCCTACAACTCTTCTTGATATGTAACACAGAGTTTACGCCCTCCTCCCTCACAGACACACACACACGCACGCACATCAAGTTGGTATTAATCTTAGGAAATTAGTTGTTTTTTTTATTTTAGGCCTAGGGTAGAGAGGACCATAATGTGGGAGAGGAGAGAGAGAGTTAAGGAAGGAGAGTGGTAGGTGTGTGTGTGGTGTAGAGTCTGTCTCACTCAGGGTACGAATGGTACGGCCTGGGGTGCGAGCCGGGGTCATTACTTATGTATGGTGGCGGCGGCGGCGGCCACGGGCCCAGGGCCCACCAACCCACTCCTAGCCGCCACCCTAGATCCTCCCGTCCCCCTCCTTCCCCCTTTCCTTGTGTCCCCCTTTACGTTGGGCATATGTATAGATCATTTTTCATCTTGCACGTGTATGGATATACGTGAAAGCTCGTCGCAAGGTAATGGCAGATGATTAGATTCTGGTGACAGTCAGGGCCATTGTGTGTGTGTGTATGTCTGATTATAGCACAGATAACGTATCTGTGTCTTAGTCTTCCCCCCACATGGGAAAATATCTCACAACTCTTCCTCCGTAGGAGTACATGAGAAGGACAGATACTGATCTGACGAGGAGGTTATCTGCTGGAGGACAGTACATCCCCGGGAGACCGGGTAACAGAGGACCTGATGTCCTGTAAGGAGGTTATCTGCAGGAGAAGACAGTACAGGGGAAGGACAGATGATAATAGACCTGATGTACCGTGACTAGGTTGAACCAGCTGGAGGACAGGAACAGTATCCCATCTACGTAATGTATGTAAATGGAGACATGATAGTAAAATAGTGTCTGAAGGGCCGCTTACCACATTCTGTCCCCATTCTCAGCCTGGCGTTGACCAGGCTTCACTGTCTTTGTCCCTCCCTCACACAACTGCTGCACAGTATCTACGCCTCTCTGTAATCCACCACTACGCCGTCTACGTAGGTCGGCACAAGCTTGGCATCGCCTGCAGCACCCGGTTAGTCAAGTCTGTACCCCTACAGGAAGAGTGATCACTCGGATGAAGATTAATCATTATAGTCTTAAAGATTGGCCCTTGTGGCATGCCACTCGTCACGGCCATCCGGTTCGGAAACGTCTCTCGCCTATGTTTCCTGATTTATCTTTTTACAGTGAAATAATACTATTGTCTCTGTCCACCCAAGCGGTTGGCCTGGTATGTGTGTGACTTTAAAAAAAAAAAAAAAAAAAAGATTTGACTTTAATGGTAGAGATGTGTCGTCAGGCTACCCTCTCATTCTCAGTTTAAAAGTCGACATTAGTGATGCAGGGTCTCTACCGACATTCCTCTATATCACTTATTATTTCTCATCAAGATGGCTGTCAGCTTGCGCAAAAAAAAAAAAAATTCGTTTGTATTTGAATATTCCTGGCACTTAGTGCATTGCTAATCCCTCTGTCTGTACGAATGCAAAGACTCAATCCCACAACGCTGGCACCACACGTTCATTAAGTAGCACTTCCCCGTGGGTCTTGAGGTGTGTGTGGCTTCCCCTTTGAGTACCTGTGATGTGCTGTCATCAGACATAAGAGTTTGAAGGAATCTCACTTCTCTGACCTGGTTCCTGAGATACTGTTTATTGACAATCGTCTCATCAGTGACTTGACTTTCTCGACTTTGTTGATGCTGAGGGTCAAACGTTAATGGTATATATATATATATATATATATATATATATATATATATATATATATATATATATATATATATATATATATATTTTCTTTTTTCAAACTATTCGCCATTTCCCGCGTTAGCAAGGTAGCGTTAAGAACAGAGGACTGGGCCTCTGAGGGAATATCCTCACCTGGCCCCATTCTCTGTTCCTTCTTTTGGAAAATTAAAAAAAGAAAAAAAAAAAAGAGGGGGCATTTCCAGCTCCCCGCTCCCTCCCCTTTTAGTCGCCTTCTACGACACGCAGGGAATACGTGGGAAGTATTCTTTCTCCCCTATCCCCAGGGATAATATATATATATATATATATATATATATATATATATATATATATATATATATATATATATATATATATATATAAACTTTCCGTGGTTTACCCCAGACGCTTCACATGCCCTGGTTCAATCCGTTGACAGCACGTCGACCCCAGTATACCACATCGTTCCAATTCATTCTATTCCTTGCACGCCTTTCACCCCCCCCCCCCCCCACCCCCCGCATGTTGAGGCCCCGATCGCTCAAAATCTTTTTCACTCCATCCTTCCACCTCCAGTTTGGTCTCCCATTTCTCCTCATAGTGCCACTCCTACTTGTCCTCAAACATCTCATTTTCAACACATCCACCTTCCTCCGCACAACCCTATCTATAGGGGATTGGAGAAGGGTGACCCATAGTGCCACTCTTGATTGGCTAGAGGCCTAAGGTCCAGCTGTGAATGGAGGAGGGTGGCTCATAGTGCCACTCCTACTTGGCTAGATTCATAAAGTCCGGTTCTCATCTTGCCTAAGGCCCAACCTCCTCCTTTCCTGACGATAACGACGATATACAGGAATCCGTATTTTCTAGCTGACCTCCTGTCTTGATCTCAGTCGTCTGGTGCCTCGGACGGGGGAGAAATGACAGGTCCAAGTGTTGAGGGTGACTGGATTGATGGCCCGGCATGACCCCTGCTCTTGACCTCGGCCGTCTGGCTCCTCGGGTATGGGAAAGACGACAGGCCGAAGTGTTGAGGGTACCTGAATTGATGACCCGGCCAGGGGAGTGAAACCCCAGCCAAGGTAACGGAGGCCCTGGCCAACCTTCTCTGCCATACTACAACATAAAACCACTTATACCATAAACACACATAGGGCCGCACATACGAACATGGGGCACTCATATGTTCATAACAATATATATATATATATATATATATATATATATATATATATATATATATATATATATATATATATATACACTACGGTAGAGGAGTTTTGTACTCGTGGGGCCTCATTTCTTGATTGTTCTCTCATACAACGTTGTCAGACCTTCGGTATGCCCTCAGCATTCGCAGTGTCATCCACTGATCCTCAACTCGGACATTATAAACCGTTATATAATAGCACTTCTTTACGTTTCTGGCTTAGTGTCTCGTTAAGTGTCTTTCCACCTAACGAAGAACTTCTTCGGACTGGTTTATTAACTTGAAGGCCGTGATCAAGTCACCCCTAAATTCTCGTTCTTCCATGATGGACCAAGTCATGGCTTCTACCAATGGACCTATGTGTGTATGAGTTAAAAGAGTGCGAGGATGGTGGTGTTGGCCAGGTCACCACCGCTGGGGGAGGATGATGGTGATGGCGAGTGTGAAGGCCAGGCCGCCGCTGGGGAAGGATGGTGATGGTGGTGGCGAGTGTGAGGGCCAGGCCGCCGCTGGGGGAGGGACAATGAACTGCACTGTACACACGAGTCACGTGGCCTCCTGCTCCCTCCTACCAGGCCCACACTGGCTGCCCGCCTACGCTCCTACCCTCCCTCCCCTCTACCCCATCATTACCCTCCCTCCAGCCCATCACTACCTTCCCTCTAGCCCCTCCCGGGACACCGCACCGTCCCGCCTCTTGTGCACTCTTCTGGCTTTCCTCTCTTGACAGCTTCTGGTGGAAGCACCCGCCAGTGACGGTACTTGCAGGTTAGGTACCGTCCTAAATTACCCGCCGGTGACGGTACGTGTAGGTCATGTACCTTCCTTAAGTACCTGCTGGTGACGGTACTTGCAGGTCAGGTACCTTTCTGAAGCACCCGCTGGTGACGGTACTTGCAGACCAGGTCGCCCCTCTTATTTCACACTGGAGGGGCGAGTTGCTCGTGGATCGCGTACCTGGAAATTCTCACATAATCACCTTCAGCACGACTCTACGACCCTTGGGCACGACACACGACCAATACGATCCTTGAGTACGACTTTAGGACCCCTGGAGCATAGATCTTGGTGGTGGTTGAGAGGGCATGGGTTGCATCCGTTCAGCTTCGTACGTGGGTTAAGATTGCGTGAACATTGGGGGTGTAGTGGAGCACATCTGTATGGCCACCGCCCCTATACTCTATTGGTTTGTATCAATGTGGATCCCGTTTCTGTTCTTTATTAACTAAACATCTGCAGCTATGTACACCTGACAGGTGCATAGGTGTACTTGGAAATGTTTTGGGGTGGAGGTCACGGCCAAGACACCTTAGGTTTGTGTGTGTGTAGTTGCTTGGTTTAGGATATGATTGTAGTTATTAAGGATAGGTGTAAGTAGGAGGGTGGTGGTGGTAGTTTGTGTCAGCCATGACCCAGCTGTGAGGGCGGGCAGTAAGGAAAGTGATAGCCTGCCGAGGAGGGACAAAGGAAGAGCAAGCGCCACCCAGACATCCAGGGAAAGGAGAAAGAGAGAGAGAGCAAGGTTCCCAGGCCGCCAGGACCTCTCTATACCCTCCCTCACTCACTCACTCCCCTCCTTCCCTCCCTCCCTCTCCCCCGTCACGCCTGAAGACCTGCGGCACATATGCCAATCATCCTCCAGGGTACGCCACTACCCCTAGCCGACCGCTACTCCACTGGTGCTCCACTTGAACACCAGTGGTGTTCTTCCTGTGTACACTGGCCACCTGAGGCCGCCCCAGGTCACGAGGCTCCTCCTCTCGGACCATTTTCAGCCAGCTCATTAGCCAGGTCGCAAGACGGGTCTCCCGCTAGGTCAGGAGCCACGGGGGGATGGTAGGCCACCAGCCTGTTCGGTCATTAGGAGAGGCGGTAGCCGAGGCATCGTCGTAGGCTTGCCAGGCGGGCGGGCAGGCAGCCAGACTCCCTGCCGCCAGACCCTCAACCCACAAAGAGATGCATTAAAATGGAAAATCTTGCGGCGGTGCTCTGAACCCCTGAAACAAAGGCAGTGGAACACACACACACACACACACACACACACACACACACATATATATATATATATATATATATATATATATATATATATATATATATATTGCAGGAGCACATCGCTGTGAAGATGCATGATCGTAATGCATTTTCATCCGTCAGAAACCACATGTATAACATCCTCTTAGTTCCCGCGAACGCTTCGTCACGCATGCCCGGGATGCTGCAGTGTACAAGGTGTGCAACGGAGGGGGAGAATATGGAGCCCCGTGTAAGTCTTACGAACCACATCATGGTGCAGAAGACGAGGTTGTGCCAGGGGACGGTTCTGCCGACGACCTTACGCGTAGCGAAGACAACAGAGCAGCAACACTCTCCTGTGATAACCCCTCGAGTACGATAACTTAAGTCGTCTTGCTCCAGGGTTGGATTCGACTTACTCATAGGGTTGTCTTTACACTCAAGGGATTAAGTCTTCGCACTCAGGAGGGTAGATTCGGCGTACTTAGGGCGTTAAGTCGTCGTATGCAAGGGGTTAATTCGGCGTACTGAGGGGGTTAAGTCGTCATGCTCAAGAGGTTAATTAGGCATACTCATGGGGTTAAGTCGTCGTACTTAAAGGGCTGATCGCACTCAAGCCTTCGTACTCAGTGGGAGTAAAGTCACCGTACTCCCGGGGTTTAGGCTACAGTCATGGCACTGAGGGGGGGGGGGGTTATATCGTGGTACTCCAGGATTAAAGATGATGATAGACTGGAGCTAGAGAGCTGGCAGTAGGAGGTGGGAAGAACCGCTGATGATGACACGTTTCACGGCACTTTTACGCCTCGAACTACAACACTGTTTCCCACTAACATCGCCATTTTGAAGCTAGCGACATCACTACTGCAGTTTAACGATGTGCAGCCAACACTCCAGTGGCCACAAGTCATTCTACTAGGGTATCAGAATTACGTACAGTGTCAGGAATCGCTCTCGTCTCCCTTCTAGGGAACACACAGGGGCGAAATATCGTCTCACTTGAGGATACTGGAGGTGGAGCCAGGAAGTCTTCCCTCTCCACTGGAACACGGGTACCGGTGTTACTAGGACCCACGTCGTACGTAACATACCAGTACCTGTCAAAATCGAGAGGAACAAAACATAGTACCAGCATGTGTAGTTATTAGATGTAGTATAGATATATACGTAGAAACACATCCGTAGATAGCTATGTAATAAGTGTGCCTGAGTTTGAATTAGTGTAGATTATATCCTGGGAAGGATAGCTATTGATAGGTATGTAAGAAATGTATGTATACAAGTGATAAGTAATGCTTGCTGGGGCCTGAGGTAGGGGTAAGTCACCGTAACTGTGGAGAAGTATATTTTAGTTGGGCCTAACCTTACATCATCAGTGTGGGTGATGTAGATGTTGCCAACCCTCGTGAATACAACGATGTGACATGACACTTAAGTGTCAGGGGTCGTACCGTCGTGCTCGAGAGTCGTATCACCGTACTCAGGGGTTGCACCGCCGTGCTCAGTGTGCTGGATGCACCACAGCAGCAGCAGGATTGAGTGGGAGGGAACGACCTACGACGGTTCAACAGACAGACAGTCCTGGGTCTAGATGTGTGTCGGACAAAGACGGCAACAGCTGGTGGTATACAGCTGACCCAAGGGGAGGCTGGGTGTTAGGGCTCGAGGGTGACGCAGGGACGACTTCTGGCAGGCAGCAGAGGGTGGTTGGGAAGGTGGAGGATGTAGTAACGGGTGCTGTCAAGTCTAGTTGGAACAGGGCAGATGTGTACTGCCCCTGAGACAGACCTGTTTTGGTGGGTCAGGCCCTTACCGATGGGGCATACGTTTACATGAGACTCGTCCACGTGGGAAGGAATCTTTAGAGCCAGTAGAAACCTCGGTAGATGAGCCAGGAGGAGGGAGATTGGAGAGGCAACAGATCGAGAAAGACGAAGGGTAACAGACCAAGGGAGACGGAGGGTAGCAAAACTAGGGAGGCAGGGTAAAAGACCTAGGAAGACGGAGGGTAGCAGAACTTAGGGAGGAGGGTTAAGAGACCAAGGGTTGGGTGGGGTAGTTATTATAGAGGAGTGGACAGCAGAGGTGGGGTAGAGGGGTAGGGGAGTGGGGTGGGTGAGTTAGGGTGGAAGGTTAAGAGAGTGAGGGTGTGTGTGAGTGAGAGAGGGGCACCAGACCTAGGGCGGCCCACAGCCTGACCCCAGGCTTGGCTCCCAGCTCCTCAGACCTGTTACTTTTTGTAAGTCTTTGTTAGGGCGCCGGCGAGGTGATCACTGGTGGCGGCGACCCGGCGTGTGGCAGACGTTGCAGGAGGGGCGGCCACGGTGTGTCACGCCCCCGGAGCATCCCGCCCGCCCTCACGCCCACGCCCGGCAGGAGGGAGACCGGTGGGCGGGCGAAGCATTGCAGGAGGTGGACGAATCCCGGTGAAAGAGTAAGGGCGGGCAGGGTGGTGGTGGCCTGGGGGTTAGGCCGGCGTGGTTGCAAGATGTTGCGACGGAGCCGCCTGGCCGGACCAAGACTGCCTGCCTGCCTGCCTGCGCCCCCTCGCTCACTCTCTTTCTACCCCGCGCTCTCTTTACACCCTACTCTCTCGCCCGCTCACCCTCCCATAGCTATCTTTGTGCGCCGTACTCGTTATTCCACTTGCCTCCTTCCCCTCCCTCGGCCCACCTTGCATCTCCCCATCCCAACTTTTCCGCTCGCCTCAGGCCTATTACATTGTCCTGTAACGAGCCTACCAGGCTTAATTTTGGTGGGTGGTGGCGTTCCCATACACATTAATGTGAAGTTTGTCCTTGACTTGGTCCCTGTGTGTCGGTAGGTTGGTGCGGGGAGCCAGAGATAACGCCCCACCAACACAGTACACTCTCTCTCGGAGCCTACCTCATCACTCCTCTCTCACATCTTGATCACCTTCCTTCATTGACACCATTAGTACCCATGTTCCCCTGGACACAGAGGCCGCTGCAGCGGTGCTTGTGGCGTGAGAAAATGGAGTGTTGTATGGTGTGAATGAAATTTTGGGATTCTGTAGAAGTTGCAAGTGTGTGTGTGTGTGTGTGTGTGTAGTGTCCGTGTGGTGTAAGTCTGTGTGATTGTGTCGTGTTTTTGTGTGTGCGTGTGTGTATGTATGTGTGCGCGCGCGTGTGCGTGAAGTGGGGTAGTGTCCCCGCAGAGCCGCGCGTGGCGGGCCTACAGCGTACGTACGTCGGTGTAGCGTTCTCCCGTACGGGGGGAGAAGGCAGTGTGAGGTGCGCCGCCCAGCCGTGTAGAGGTAGGGCAGCCTGGTCCCCTGGTGTATCAGCCGCCGCCTCCCTCCACCAGTCACTCCGTGTAGCTGGTGGCCGACGCTTGCCTCCATCCCGTGTCGCGCCCCACACATCAACAACCTCGCCTTACTATCTATTGCGGCACTATGGCTGGGCCCACTCTCTTTACCGAGGGACACGTCCCACCAGGCCTGGCCCCGCCGTGCACTCAGCAGCAGGCCCACCACCACCGCTTACACACTCGACTGTTCCTCCTCACCACCAGCCAGTGAACTAGTGTTTGAAAGTATACAGTGACAAGACACCAGCCCCATTATGTGTACTCCTTCAGACAGTTGTGTCGTGTTGCAGTGATTTAAATGAATCAGGCGATCTAGTGCTCATTGACAAAGGACTATATTGACATGGTGATGTGGCGGTGGTTGACACGAGGAGCATTTACTCATCGTGAAGTGAAGGTGTATCATGTGTTTTGTGTAGCGTGTGTGTGTATGTATGTGTGTGTGTGTGTTGTTGGTTGGGTTGCACGCGAGGAACGGAAGAGTTGGGCCTGGGTTGATGATGGTGTTGGTGGTGGGTGGGCGGGGAGAGCCTGGTGGTGGTGGTGGTGGTGGTGGTGGGGAGTGGCAAGGGCAGGGCTGCTGGGCCCAGATAGGGGAGCTATACACACCACCTCCCTCCCACTCCGCAACAACTTGGCCGTCTCACACCTGCAACTCTCCTGCAACATAGCAACATAACTCTCACACGTAATGCAGAACAAAGCCACATTAATAATTATTATTCTTGCACTTTACTAGTTAGAGTAAGACCTTTATTAGTCATCTGTATATAAACATACTAAAGGCAGCATTGGAAGGGTTATTTTTTTCCGTAGGGGTCATAATTTACAGTGTTGGCATCAGCTCAATATAAGCTGCTGTGTAAAGTTCTTACGGTTAGATAGGGGAGTGGGTCATATCAGATGTGTTCAGGCTGTAGGTCACATCCGCTCATGAAACAAATTTGGAGGTCACATCAGCTGTTTAAACGAAGTTGTTACATCACTTGTCACATCATCTGTTGACACGAAGCTGGAGGTTACATTATAGCCGTCAAGGCATAGTTGGAAGTCGCGAGTTGTCGATGAAGTGTTGTGTCACATCAACTGTTTAGACAGAGTTTAAGGTTACATCAGCTGTTGAGGTGACGTTAGAAGTCACGTAGCTTTTGAGAGTGAGGTTAGAAGTAATTCATGTGGTAATGGTAAACAGTGATCACATGTTTCATTGCTGAAAATGGGACTTGACACAACATAGGAAGTTGAGATTACATAAGCGATGAGTGGGAAGTTGAAGCGATCACATACATCGCAAGGGCTAAAAGTTGGAGGTGAGTCACATAGTCTGGTGGTGACCTTTTTTTCTCTCAGTTTGTATTAAGTTTGGCCCAGGGTTGAAGATGGCGATCATATTCACATCATTTGAGCCAAGTTAGAAATTCACCGCGTCTCAGAGATGAAGTTGGTCGAGATGATTTAGGTGAAGTTGGAGATAACTGTTATCACTAGGATGAAATTGAAGGTGACTTGTGTTAACGAGGGTAAAGATGATTTCTGACTGTAAAGTTAGATGTTTATGCATCACCGGAGACCACACGGGTTAACGTTAATATTGAAGGTGACACACGCCATGCGAGTGATGATGCTAGTTAGCGAGTGTCATAAACGATATTAATTCATTGCATATTTAGAGTGAGCAAGGGAACTTGTAACTCCTTACTGAAAGTGTGTCCAAAGCTCTCAAGGGATGAATGATATGACATTATTGTAGCAGTGTACATAGAAATATTGTGAATTTCAGGAGTATGATAGCTATATTGAAATTTTTTGTTTAGTCACCACACTGCCCAACACCTGGTCATATCCATCGATCATTTCAATTGTAATGATGTACGTAGATTTGCTGCCTTTTCATTGTTTTTTTTTTTAACGCAAGTTTACTGAATTTCAGATGAACTGATCATCTATATAACAAGAGCAAAATACTGACCCTTTACTTTTCGTTGATAGAAATGAGCAGAGACAAAGGCCACTAGGTGAGAGTACTGGAGGAGGCATTGGTGCGAAGAAGGTGTTTAGTGTTGTGCTTTATGTGGCTTGTATTGAGGTACAGTAGTGTGTAGGCTGGCCCCGCGTTCCCCCCTCCACCTGCCAGGCCCATGTGCTTTGGTGGCCGGGAATGGCTTCTCCCCGAGAAACATGTGCCGTGAGGATGACCATCCACACCCCGGTGAGACATACACCAACATGAACATTTTTACTAAACTTTTACACTGTGTTGAGAGCGAACCACTACACCCTGTTAGACTTATTGTCATTAGCACAGAACATTTATGTTTACCAGGAACATAGCGAACCTCTCTGTAGGGTTCATACATAAATGTCATCATAAATGATTGAAGCGTATGTAGTACATGCCCATTGCACTTCAAGCATGCCCTTTGACAGTGAACTGAACTCGATTAGGCATATATGGCCTATCATATGTTGCTTGGTAACATTTTACACATGTTAAAAGTCTAGATAACATCCATGAGAACACTGATATGGCTTTTGCATGTACATTGTCGATGTCTCGTGAGGATGACCATTGTATCCGGTGAGGTGTACATGCATATCATGTAAGTGCAGTTTAAGGATGACCAACTACATCCTGAGGAAACGGGGGTAAATATTTGTCTATTTAGGTGACGGACAGCCAAATTAATTATTCTGATCCCAGGGCGCCTGTCAGGAAAAAAAAAAAATGGCAAAATCAGTAAGATGAGAAAATACTTACAAGGAAGAAATGAGCTCCTTGAGGAAAGTATGTAGTTCAGGGAAAATATTTACCCCTGTGATGAAACATTCTTAGATTACATATAATACATACATATGTGTGAGGATGAACTTGGAAAGGAAAACACAAATTTGGTTAAAACCACGCTTCATGTATACATGATCTATTATTTGATTTAATATACTTTCGGCTTATAGTAAGCCCTTTCCAGTTGGGGTCTCTAGTTGAGAAGGGCTTGTGAAAAACCGAAACTGTATTGGATTACAGAACAAATCATAGTCACTATAAAGTGAGGTTTTAACTGATACTTCTTCACGACAGCGTGTAATTTTTTTCAACGCACATGTGTGTAAGAGTTCAGTTTGCCTATGTAGTCTCCAGTGTATAGTTTGCATATGTACATAGATGTATGCATAGATATGTACATTATTATACTTGTAAGTTTATTAAACAGTATTATACACGTAGGTACATGCTTGAATAACCCTTTCAGTGGACTTGCTGTTAGAAAATGGAATCATCGATAAATTAGAGAACTGTTGGTGTATATGTATTTGTGGTTTTGTTTGTCTTACGTATATGCAGATTCTGTGTATGGGCAAATGTGTGTTCAGATACATTTTATTGTCTAGAAATTACTTGTAGATTATTGTGTTATATAAATTACTAGAATTGTCTTCAATTTTTTCTGTGATTTACTTCATCGCTTATAACTTTGGTTGCACAGAAGTGTGTATACATGAGCCATCAGATATAGATTATTATCACAGAGGGGTCATATTTAACTAAGATATGTAATATTTTATCTCTTCATCTGAAATTGATACTAATTGTTATTTGTTTTTCCAGCGCTCCTGATGATGGGAAGTGATCAGTACTGCCTCAAGTGGAACAATCACTGGGCCAATCTGATTCGCGTGTTCAACTCTTTGCTTCAGTCTGAAACATTTGTAGATGTGACCTTGGCATGTGAGGGGCGCCACCTGAAGGCTCACCGGCTGGTGTTGTCTGCATGCTCCCCATACTTCAAGGAGTTGCTTGTAGCACATCCAGACAAACATCCCATAGTCATACTCAAAGATGTACGCTACTCTGAACTCCGAACTCTCATAGAGTTTATTTACAATGGAGAAGTGTCAGTGGAGCAACATGACCTCGCTGCACTCTTGTGCACTGCAAGAGAGCTACAGATTAAGGGTCTGGCAGACAATCGCCTTCCAGGAGCCCCCTCTCCTTCACAGCCTCACAGTAGGGAGTCTGGTGAATCAACTTGCCACACTCTCACAGCCACAACCACAGCTCTTTCCACAAAAACCACAGATTCAACTACCCCACCACCTGAAATCAATCCTGTGAAAAGTAGTAGTCCTCGGAGAAAAATTGGATCAGAAGACAGACCTCCACCTCCGCTCACAGCCCTGCATCCAAGCTTGCAGGTGACAGCCTCATCCCACCTTCCCACTTACCGATCTCAACCATCTTCAAGGGAGGCCTCACCTGTTCACAAGCGACGGAGAGTGTCTACAGGGGGTAGCGACAATGAATCAGATGCTTGTGAGAGTAGTAGTAAGCAGTTGCGATTAGAAGCACCAAATGGGCACTTTTCTTCCCACCAGGAGCATAATGATAGACAATACACGGCAGTAGCAGGTCCATCAGGTGTCCGTCTATCAGACCCTAACAGGAGAGAGGTATGTTGATTTGTCTCATACACTGTGATATGGTCCATTCCATAGTTTTGTCATCCTTTGGTAACATATTGCCATCTTAAAGAAGTTAGAATTAATACATTAATAGGTTCTTACTGGTGTTGTACTTTTTTCACTAGAGAAAACTTTTGGAGGACATTTGGATTATTTTTTATTGTAGAATATTATTTTATCACTAATCAGCTCTCATCTTGCATGCCATCTTACAGGCTATCTTACATAATTGAGAACTTACTTCTTTACAGGGAAAGGAATCTCATCCTTTCAGGAAGAGTAGAATATGCACTTATAGATTGGGACTGAAGATTAAGGTAGCACCCCTCATGCACTCATTAGGCCTACAAACAAGCTAAAGTAGATAAATCTAAAGTGTTGAAATGTTTCCTGTTTTATGGGATGACTCGCTTCTCATTCACTAAGGTTTTCTTAATCCAGGGACTATGTGATACTGAAGGAATCATTAAATATTGTCGTGAAGTACACACTTGACATCTCTGCCCATCTCGTGGGTGGTACTTTTGCATTAGTGTATTGCACGTAGAACAGTTGAAACTTTCAGTGTATTCCAGAAGTTTTATGACTTTTATTTTGTCATATAACTGGTGTGACAAAGATGAGTGCTCAGTAATTGTGCCTGTTTTATTATTGTTATTATACCCAATTGCTGCTTCCCACGTCAGTGAGGCATCGCAAGGAAACAAAGAACGGCCCAGCCACTCATATACACACGTATATACACAGACACCCACACACATACATACATATACACTTCAAGGTATACACACATACACAGACAAATACATATATACACATGTACATATTCATGCTTGCTGCCTTCATCCATTCCTGTTGCCACCCCACCACACAGAATCAGCACACACACACACACACGCACACATACGCACACACACACACAGTCACACTCAGTCTCTGGCTGTCATGTGTAATGCACCGAAACCACAGTGCCCTTTCCACACCCAAGCCCCACAGACCTTTCCATGGTTTACTCAAGATGCTTCACATGCCTTGTTTCAATCCATTAACAGCACGTTGACCCCAGTATACCATATCGTTCCAATTCACTCTATTCCTTGCATGCCTTTCACACTCTTGTATGTTCAGGCCCTGATGGCTCAAAATCGTCGTCACTCCATCCTTCCACCTCCAATTTGGTCTCCCACTTCTCCTCGTTCCCTCCACCTCTGACACATATATGTCCTCTTTGTCGATCTTTTCTCACTCATTCTTTCCATGTGTCCAAACCATTTCAGTACACCCTCTTCTGCTCTTTCAACCACACTCTTTTTATTTCCATAAATCTCTCTTACCCTTTCATTATTTACTATTATTATTTCATATATGTTTACCATTTCTTGCATTTGTGAGCAGACAAAGAATTGGCCTCATTCTCTTGCATCCAGTCTCTAGTTGTCATAGTTTCCCCTGACCGCTTCACATGCCCAGATTTGGCCCATTGAGAACAGCACATTGTCCTCTTTAAACTACATCATTCCAATCTTCTCTGTCCATTGTATGCTGTGCATCCTCCTGCATGCTCAGGCCCTGAGCCTTTGAAGCAACTTATACTTCATCCTTCCACATCCTCCCAGGCTTCCCCTCTTTCCTTGCTCCCTTCACTTCTGATGTATGTACCCTCTTAGTTATCCTTTCCTCACTCATCCTCTCCATATATCCAAACCTTTTCAGCACCCTCATCAGCTCTCACATACTGCTCTTGCCACCACACCTCTCTCTTTCCCAGACATTTCTTATTCATTCAACCCTCCTTACAACATGTTGTCCTCAAACATATTTCCAGTGCATTCTCCCCATTTTTTACATATTTGTTTATGGTCCATGCCGTGTATCTTTACAGCACTAACAGGACTACAGTACTATGCCATATTCATCTTTACTCTTAAAGACAGTGATATCTCTCTTCACATATTCCTTAGTGCACCCAAGACTTTTTGTCCTTTGCCCACCCTATGGCTCACTTCAGATCCCATGGTACCATTCATTTTATATTCACTCCCATGCCTCTGATACACCACTTCCTCCAAGTTCTCTCCATTCAAACTTAGACTCAACATAATCTCTTTCACAGCTTATTTTGATTTTAATAACCTTGTTTTAGCTCATATTTAATCTCAGCTTTCTCCTTTCACAATCTCTCCCAAACTCCAAATGCCAGCTTCTGTCGTGTCTCTTGTTTTCTGTTTCCCGCATTAGTGAGGTAGTGCCATGAACAGGCAGAACAGTGGTCTCATTCACTCACATCCACTCTCTAGCTATGATGCATAATGAACCAAAACCAGAGCCCCATCTAAATCCAGGACTTACAGACTTCCCTGTGGTTTCCCTTGACTACTTCCTATGCCCAGGTTTAGTCCATTGACTGCATGTCACCCTGCATTCCACATCGCTTCTCTTCACTCTTTCTCAAATACCCTTACGTCCTTAGGCCCCAACCACTCCAGACCTTTTTCTCTCCATCTTACATATTCATCTTTCAGTTTTCCCATCTTCTTGCCCCTCCTGACCTTTATAGATAGCAATTTGGTGTCACATGCTAAATTCTTCAAGTGCTCTTCTCATCCTAAGGTAAAAGCAGCCGTTATTGACAGACATATTCACAAGCCTTTGTTCTTTAGTCTTGTTTTATGATGACCATTCAGAGACCTCTTGTTCCAGTACATACATAAACTTTAAAAAGTGGCAGATGCGGCTAAGTTTTAAGGAAATAATCTTTTTCTGTTTTTTTCCCCCCAAGTATAATGTGTACCATATATTTGATTGATTGATTATACAACCCCAGGATCCATCTTATGTACTCCCACATAGTTAAGGCAGCACTGCAATCAGGAGTGGGGAGTGAGAATCTCACAAATGAGATTGTAATCCTTTTCAGCCATTGCTGATAGAGCCTTGCTGATGGTGACATTTTGTTTGCAGTGTAACCATATACAGGGAAAGTTTGCTAACAAGTGCAGTCTCATTCTGTGTATCTTTCTAGCATTCTACCTATATACAGGTGACTCCCACAGAACAATGGTTCACAGATAAATGTTTTGTGATGGCAACATTTGAAAATTATTGTACAAATTTGCAGAATGACACTAAACTTTTACAGTAGCGGCAGATTTGAAGAAAATTCATATTGTACATATTCTTTTCAATTCATAATAATATATTTAGATATAAGATTTTGCAGTTATAATGCCTTTTATAGTGGCACATAAAAACACTATGCTAGAGTTGCCCTTTGCCAGTGGCCTCTAATGGTGAGGCACTGAATTCTAAGAAGCAGCACAGGAGTTCACTGGTTATGAAGACTTTTGTTTTGTTGTGGCCACTGAAGGAAATGGGCATCAGAGATGTAGATAAATAGACTGTCTTTTATAATGATATCAAAGCAAACTAAGAGTAGATTGTTAATTGTGTTCCAGTCACTGATGGTCACCCTATAAGGAATGTTGTTTCATATTCTAGGTATGCCATATAAGTGAATTCTGCCTAAGTTGAAAACATCAGAATAGTTAAGATTCTTTCCAAACACGTCAACAAACATAGATATTGTGTACCGAAAGGGATACACTTACTTTGGAAGACTTGACACACTGTCCACTACTACCTCCATCTCACTCCACCACCACATCATCAGGCTGAAAAAGCACATGTGCAAGATATTAGTAGATTTTTCAGGGAGTCTGAAAGTTACAGCTTTGAGAAAAGTGGAAACATGTTTGAACAGTAGAGATAATGATGGCAAAATTATAGTAATATGAAAAGACTCTGCATCGTTTACCCTTGCTTGAAAGACAGGCCATGATGTAAATTTATTCATAATGCTTATTGTACATAAACATGGTATTATGCACTTGTCATCCTTTTATCATACTTATATCATGCAGATTCCAATTCCAGATCTGTTCTTCTTTGGAAGGCTTTGAGTTATGGGCTTTTATAAGATTATTAATGTTTGTACTGATTTTGTTTTCATCTATAAATGATCTTAACTTTCAGGACAGTAGCAGCCGAGATTCCAACTGGGATGCAGACAAATCTTCACCGTCCATAACAAAAATATCTGGAGGTCAAACAACTGCCACACCAGGGGAAACCAAAACCTCTCTACACTCTGAAGAAGACACTGATGATGACCGTGGACCTATGGTTAGTCATGCAGTTTCCTCATGTCTAGTTCTAGTGGGTAGTTATATACCTTGGACTGTAAAACAGAAATTTAGTGGTAACACATGACATCCAGGTCTCGAAAGATGACCAAAAGATTATGTGAAAGCCAAAGTTTGTAGATTTGGTAGAGAGTGCTTAAAAGAAATGAAAGCTGGGAATGATGTTTGCAAATGATGTAGTGTGTTAAGAAATTGGTAGGAAGTTATAGGCAGTTGTCAGATTGTGTGGCAGAATGTTTAAGAAAAGAAAATTGATGTGCATGCATATAAAAAGAATATACATGTACAAGACTGGAGGGTTAGAAGTGAAGTATGTGGTGGATGGGTAGACACTAAAGAGTTTACTACAGTTCATATATTTTGGAATTTGATGTGATGAGAACAGTGGGTTGATTGGCAGGCAGATTTTCTGGAGTTTTGTGCTGAGTGTTAACCCCATAGGCAGGCACTTGAAATTCCATACTTTATAAAAAAGATTTGGTGTTTTTCAAGAAAAGGAGAAAGCAATTTTTTCTCAGGAAATTGAAAAAAATACAAGAATAGGTAATTAGTAGTGAAACAAGTGAAATAGTCCTGAGGTTTCCTATGAAGAAACAATAAAGGAAATAAAAACTTTTAGTTGTATAGTTGGAGCATATTGCCCAGATAGTACTGCAGAGTCTATTATCAACACTACATGTCTTCTGTAACATCCTCCCAATGCCATGGCTAGAGGTTAATTGAAGAACTTATGTAATTGTTGTTTAAGGAGGCATTTAGCATTCGTGCCATCAACCGCCAACTGAAATAATGTTGTTGATGTGAAAGCATGAATTACAGATCTATGAGGTCACCTCTACAAGGTAATATAGATATATGTGAGGTCTGGCTAAAGGGTTAAAAGAGAAGAAACTGTTAGCCATCATGAGTATGGAGGTTTTCAAAAGTAGTGGTGCAGCTCATACTATAAAGTGCTAGACTCTTGTCCATAATTCAAGATGGATTTTTTTCATATTTAGTTGATAAAGTTAGGGTTGGATTGAGTAAGGAATGTTAATATGGTTAGATATAGTATTATAAAGGATGAAGGGAAATTACTTTAGAATGTGCAGAGAGTGTATGTGCAAAAATGACAGAGCAATTGTATATGAATGAGGATGTGTTATACTGTAAGGGGTAAACCAAAGTTCACAAAGGAAATATTTTGGGGGGCATGTATTTGAGAGGAGCATGAATATGAGGGACAAGAGAACAAATGGGAGCAAAAGTTGTCATTGGTAAGGAAGAGGTGAAGAGTTGGAGTGAGTATTGTAAGGGACTGTTGAATGTGTTACATGGCAGGGTGGCATTTGTTGGGTGTTTGGGTCAGAGTTGAGCTGACTGAAAGAGTCATAGCAATTGGTGTTATAAAGAAAAAGGTAATAAAATCTTTGTGTAAGATGAGGTGTGGCAAAAAGGCTGGAGTGGATGGGACTGCAGCTGAATTTCTCAAGAAAGGAGATGACTGTGTTGTTAATTAGTTAGTTATGATTTTTGATCTGTGTATGGTTCATTGTAAGGTGCCTGAGAATTGATGGAATGCCTGTGTGGTGTTGTTGTATAAGATTTGTTGAGTTTAGCTGGTAAATTATGTGAGTGTTAATTGAGAGGGTGGTGGCATACACAGAGCACTGCATTAGAAAGAAATCATGAGTTTTTAGGAGTGGTAGAGAATGTGCAGATCTGGTGTTTGCTGTGAAGAATTTGTGTAAGACATACTGAGAAAAATGGAAGGATTTGTATGGACCTGGATAAATTATATGATACAGTTGCTAGAGATGTGTTGTGGAAAATGTTAGAAGCAGTTAGGAGTTTTTATCAAGGGATTTATGAGTGTGTGCAAGTAGGAAGAACAAAGGGTGAGTGGTTTAGGGTGAAGATGGATCTGTGACAGAGGTGTATAATGTCATCATGGCTGTTTGGTTGATATTTTTATGAATGGTGTGTTAAGATGATTACAAGGGTCTTAATGATGGAGGAAGATCTGTAGTCTGTTTTGAAGCAGGGGACATGGAAGGTGATCAGGTGAAAGGAGAATGTTTAGAGCAAAATGTAGATAAAAGCAAGATTATTAGGTTAAGCAATGGAGAAAGAGAAGTTTAGTTGGAGTATGAGTTTGAATGTAGAGAACCTGGAGGAAGTGTAGTGTTTTAGATACCTGGGAGTGGACAAGGCAACATATGGAACCATAGAACGTGAAGTGAGCTATAGGGAAGGTGAGTGGGCTAGGGCCCTGGATACTTTAAGGAGTGTGCGGAGGCCTCTTTTTTTTTTTTTTTTTTTTTTTTCCGGTGCAGGCAGCTGATGCTCTAATCAAGGCCATTTCATTAACGCTCTATTTATATTTATTATTTATTATACTTTGTCGCTGTCTCCCGCGTTGGCGAGGCAGCATAAGGAAACAGGCGAAAGAAGAAAGCTGAGAGTAAATGTGAATAGAAGCAAGGTTATTAGGTTCAGTAGGATCAAGGGACAAGTCAATTGGGAGGTAAGTTTGAATGGAGAAAAACTGGAGGAAGCGAAGTGTGTTAGATATCTGGGATTGGATTTAGCAGCGGATGGAACCATGGAAGTGGAAGTGAGTCTCAGGGTGGGGAAGGGGTCAAAGGTTCTGGGAGCATTGAAGAATGTGTGAAAGGTCAGAACGTTATCTTGGAGAGCAAAAATGGGTATGTTTGAAGGAATAGTGGTTCCAATAATGTTATATGGTTGCAAGGCGTGGGCTATAGATAGTGTTGTGCAGAGGAGGGTGGATGTGTTGGAAATGAGATGTTTGAGGATAATATGTGGTGTGAGGTGATTTGATCGAGTAAGTAATGAAAGGTTAAGAGAGATGTGTGGTAATAAAAAGAGTGTGGTTGAGGGAGCAGAAGAGGGTGTATTGAAATGGTTTGGTCATACGGAGAGAATGAGTGAGGAAAGATTGACAAAGAGGATATATGTGTCAGAGGTGGAGGGAACGAGGAGAAGTGGGAAACCAAATTGGAGGTGGAAGGATAGAGTGAAAAGGATTTTGAGCGATCGGGGCCTGAACATACAGGAGGGTGAAAGGCATGCAAGGAATAGTGAATTGGAACAGTGTGGTGTACCGGGGTCCACTTGCTGTCAGTGGATTGAACCAGGGCATGTTAAGCGTCTGGAGTAAACCATGGAAAGATTTATGGGGCCCTGGATGTTGAAAGGGAGCTGTGGTTTCGTTGCATTACACATAACAGCTAGAGACTGAGTGTGAACGAATGTGGCCTTTGTTGTCTTTTCCTAGTGCTACCTCATGCGTGCACGGGGGGAGGGGGGTGCCATTTCATGTATGGTGGGGTGGTGATGGGAATGGATGAAGGCAGCAAGTATGAATATGTACATGTGTATATATGTCTCTGTATGTATATGTATGTATACGTTGAAATGTAAGGTTCTGGGAGCGTTGAAGAATGTGTGGAAGGTGAGAACGTTATATCGGTGAACAAATATGGGTATGTTTGAAGGAACAGTGTTTACAACAATATTATATGGTTGTGAGGCATGGGCTATCCCTGGGGATAGGGGAGAAAGAATACTTCCCACGTATTCCCTGCGTGTCGTAGAAGGCAACTAAAAGGGGAGGGAGTGGGGGGCTGGAAATCTTCCCCTCTCGTTTTTTTTTTAATTTTCCAAAACAAGGAACAGAGAAGGGGGCCAGGTGAGGATATTCCCTCCAAGGCCCAGTCCTCTGTTCTTAACGCTACCTCGCTAACGCGGGAAATGGCGAATAGTTTGAAAGAAAGAAAAGAAGAGGCATGGGCTATAGATAGGGTTGGGCGGAGGAGGGTGGATGTGTTGGAAATGAGATGTTTGAGGACAATATGTGGTGTGAAGTGGTTTGATCAAGGAATTAAAAAAAGTGTAATAGAGATGTGTGGTAATAAAAAGAGTTTGGTTGAGAGAGCAGAAGAGGATGTATTGAAATGGTTTGGTCACTTGGAGAGAATGAGTGAGGAAAGATTGACAAAGAGGATATATGTGTCAGAGGTGGAGGGAACGAGGAGAAGTGGGAGACCAAATTGGAGGGGGAAGGATGGAGTGAAATTACAACAATGTGGTATACTGGGGTTGACATGCTGTCAATGGATTGAACCAGGGGATGTGAAGCGTCTGGGGTAAACCATCGAAAGTTTTGTGGGGCCTGGATGTGGAAAGGGAGCTGTGGCTCTGGTGCATTACACATGACAGCTAGAGACTGAATGTGAACGAATGTAGCCTTTGTTGTCTTTTCCTGGCACTACCTCATGCACACGGGGGGGGGGAAGAATATCCTCGCCAACCAATCAACAGCACAGTCACACACACACACACACACCCTTTTTTTTTTTTTTTTTTTTTTTTTTTTTTTTTTTTTATAGATTCCACAGCAGTACCATCCAAACCTGCCGCCTTGCTGGCTTTCATCTTTGGCAAAGCTTTCGCTACCTCTTCTCTGTTTACCAAGTCATTCTCCTTAACCCTCTCATTTCACACACCACCTTGACCAAAACACCCTATATCTGCAACTCTGTCACAAACATTCAACAAACCTTCAAAATACTCACTCCATCTCCCTCTCACTTTATCACTTTATGTTATTACCTCCCCATTTGCCCCCTTCACTGATGTTTCCATTTGTTCTCTTGTTATATGCACTTTATTTACCTCCATCCAAAACATCTTTTTATTCTCCCTAAAATTTAATGATACTCTCCCCTATCCCTGGGGATAGGGGAGAAAGAATGCTTCCCACATATTCCGTGTGTGTTGTAGAAGGCGACTAAAAGGGGAGGGAGTGGTGGGCTGGAAATCCTCCCCTCCTGCTTTTGAGTTTCCAAAAGAAGGAACAGAGAAGGGGGCCAAGTAAGGATATCTCCTCAAAGGCTCAGTCTTCTGTTCTTAATGCTCCCTCGCTAACACTACCCCCCACTCCAGTGAAGTAGTACCAGGAAAACAGACAAAAAAGGCCACATTCGGTCACACTCAGTCTTTAGCTGTCATGTGTAATGCACCGAAACCACAACTTCCTATCCACATCCAGGCCCCACAAACCTGAGCCAGGTACTCATTTTCTTGACCAACCCCTAGGGGTGGATGAACAGTTGGGTTGACTGTGGACCAACTGCCATAACCAGGATTCAGACCTGTGCACTTGACCCTGGGTGGCTGTGAATGTGTCACAGTCTGGAACATTAACCACTACACCATGGGAGTCCTGTAGACCTGCCTCTTAAAGAATGGAAAATTATGTGAAAGAGAATTAGTTCCACAGCTTAACTGTTTAAGAGAAGGAGGAGTTATCATATTAGCCAATCCTCAAGTAGTCAGTCTCAACACACAGTCTTTGGGAAGCAGTAGCCAAATACATGTATGGTGGTGGGGATGCATGTAGACAGCTCATGAGAACAGGGGCCAAAATAATACCCTAAGAATAGAAAGAGCAGCAGCAGCACACCATACAGAGAGGGAAGGTTGAAGAGAGGTGATGCCAGGAGAATTAATGATTTCATGGGGTGTCCACAATTAAGTGGAGGACATGGTTCTGCCCAACACATTTATGTTATAACAGAGTTATATTGTGGTATTTTATTATTAAACAAAGGGCGAAATTGTTTTAGCACTATTGGATTTAACGAGGACATGGTTCTGCCCAACACATTTATGTTATAAATAGTTATATTGGGATGTTCCCTCCGGGGCCCAGTCCTCTGTTCTTAGAGCTGCCTCGCTAGAGCGGGAAATGGCGGGTAGTTTGAGGGAAAAAAAGATATATATATATATATATATATATATATATATATATATATATATATATATATATATATATATATATATTTTTTTTTTTTTTTTTTTTTTTTTTTTTTTTTTTTATGCTATTCGCCATTTCCCGCGTTTGCGAGGTAGCGTTAAGAACAGAGGACTGGGCCTTGGAGGGAAAATCCTCACCTGGCCCCCTCTCTGGTCCTTCTTTTGGAAAATTAAAAAAAAATGAGAGGGGAGGATTTCCAGCCACCCGCTCCCTCCCCTTTTAGTCGCCTTCTACGACACGCAGGGAATACGTAGGAAGTATTCTTTCTCCCCTATCCCCAGGGATATATATATATATATATATATATATATATATATATATATATATATATATTATCCCTGGGGATAGGGGATTAAGAATACTTCCCATGTATTCCCCGCGTGTCGTAGAAGGCGACTAAAAGGGGAGGGAGCGGGGGGCTGGAAATCCTCCCCTCTCTTTTTTTTTTTAATTTTCCAAAAGAAGGAACAGAGGGGGCCAGGTGAGGATATTCCAAAAAAGGCCCAGTCCTCTGTTCTTAACGCTACCTCGCTAATGCGGGAAATGGCGAATAGTTAAAAGAAAGAAAGAATTGTGGTGTTTTATAATCAAACAGAGGGCAAAATTGTTTTAGCACTATTGAATTTAACTAGGTTACTGCTTCTCTGCTCTAATGTGCAGCACAATTCCAAATTGAAAGAGAAAATGTGTTCAGTACGAGAAAGAGAATGAATATTAGGAGGAGGAGGAGGGAAAGGAAAGAAAGATGAAGCTTATAAAGTGGAATCATCAACACAAGGTGAATAGGGTTTAAAAGTATGAGAGACCATTCATTGAGAGAAGACAGATTAGGCGATAAGACAGAACCCTGAGGAACACTGTTTACAAGATAGGATGGGGAAGTCTCTCAATCAGTGACTACTGCAATGGAATGGCTAAAGAGGAAATTATGTATTAGAGAGAAGAGAAACCAAATGAAGGTTGTTAAGGAAGTGAAAACTTAGGCCAAACCCTATTAAATGCATTGGAGATGTCAAAGACTGTGGCACTAATTTCACTAAAATCCATAAGAGAGGAGGACCAGAGGTAAGACACATAGGAGAGATCACCAATAAACCAACATTGCAAAATCTGTGCTGGTGATCAGAAAGAAAGGACTTGGATTTAAAGTGTTTGAGAAAGAGAGTTCAGGGGAGTTTCAAAGTTTTGGAGATAGCAGAAATGAGAGGGATTAAAGCAATTTCTTTACTTAAGGATGGGCTAAGGGGAGTTTCAAAGATTTTGGAGATAGCAGAAATGAGAGGGATTAAAGCAATTTCTTAAGGATGGGCTATACCAAGGCTTGCTTCCAAGTAAAAGGAAAAGCCAGGAAAATAGGCAAGCAAGGATTGGAGCTATCTGAGAGGCATACTCCTTTAGAACTCTAGGAGGTATGCAATCTGAGCCATCTGGAGCTGGGTGAGTACTTGAAAGATCCTACTCAAGGAGAATATAGGAAATGGCATAGATTCACAGATAGAAGACAGAAGCAAAGATTGGAAGTAGGATCATCCAGAGTTGGGTTAAAGAAAAATAAGGAACCAAAAAGAGTGGCTTTATCATTTGGAGTGTTAGCAATAGACTGATCAGAAGAGAGGAGGAAAGGTTGAATTAATGAAGGTGTTGATGTTTATGGCTAGGGACCAAAAAAAATATTTATTGAAAGAAGTCTGCTAAATTCAACACAGTCTTTTTATGAGGGTGTGCTTGACTTTCTGAAGAACAGCCTTGCAGTGATTCCATGCCAAAATGAAAGTGGATTGGGTTGCAGGGGAAGGGAAGAGTTTCAGGACAAGTATGCATTGTTTCTGGTGCGACAGACATCAGAGCAGGAGTGTCAAAACCATGAATTGGGTGGGGAAATGATTTAGTAGAAAATGGAATTTCGGTCTACATCCCAGCCAAGATAACCTTTGCTGTATTCAGCTTAACTCAAGGTAACCCAACCAGAAAAGAAAAGCCCATCCCAGGGAAAGTCATGAAAGAAGCTGCACTGGTGATGACCACCTAGCTCTCCCAGAGTGCCAGATTTGGCATTTTATGGTTAGAAGACTCTGAAGGGGCAGAAATGGTGCATTGAATAGTGAGAGGGTTTAACCATAAAAAAAGAGATCGTGTGTTGGAAGAATGGTCTTGGTGGTCTGGAACTCGGTTGTGGTATTTGATTATTTGTTCCAGATTGTTGAGGATGGATAAAGAAAGGATTTGTTTGAGAACATTATGTGGTGTCAGGAGGGTTGATGGAATAAGAAATGATAGGGTAAGAGAAAGGTGTGGTATAATAGTATTATGAGAAAGCTGAAGCATGTGCTGAGATGGTATGGACATATGGAGAGGTTGACCAAGAGGTTATACATGTCAGAAGTGGAGGGGATGAAAAAAGGGGGAACCAAGGAGAAATGGAAGAATGGAGTGAAAGAATCTTTGAGATGTTGGAGCTTGAACAAATGGGTTGGTGTGAAGCTTCCAAGGGATAGAATGAACTGGAATAGTATGGTATAAAGGGGGTAACATGCTATCTGTGGGCTGTACTAGGGCTTGTGAAGTGGTTAGGAGAAACCACAGTTGTGGATAGTGGGCTCTGATTACAGTGCATGATATAAACATGATGGCTAGACAGTCAGTATGAGTGAATGAAGCCATTCTTCATCTGTCCCTGGAACTTGCTTTGTAAACAAAGGAAATGGTGAATTAAAAGAAAAGAATGGCAAAATGAATTTGAATATATGTTCACAGGTATGAAGTGATCTTAGCATTAAAAGGTTTTGCATGAATCACCCTGTAGTTTAGTGAGATAGAATTTATCGTTGTTGTAGACTTAGATGCATTGTTAAAAGAGGGCAGCAAAGAATGTTTTTTTTTTTTTTTTTTTTTTTTTTTTTTTTTTTTTCTCTCGCTGTCTCCCACGTTTGCGAGGTAGCGCAAGGAAACAGACGAAAGAAATGGCCCAACCCACCCCCATACACATGTATATACATACGTCCACACACGCAAATATACATACCTACACAGCTTTTCATGGTTTACCCCAGACGCTTCACATGCCTTGATTCAATCCACTGACAGCACGTCAACCCCGGTATACCACATCACTCCAATTCACTCTATTCCTTGCCCTCCTTTCACCCTCCTGCATGTTCAGGCCCCGATCACACAAAATCTTTTTCACTCCATCTTTCCACCTCCAATTTGGTCTCCCTCTTCTCCTCATTCCCTCCACCTCCGACACATATATCCTCTTGGTCAATCTTTCCTCACTCATTCTCTCCATGTGCCCAAACCATTTCAAAACACCCTCTTCTGCTCTCTCAACCATGCTCTTTTTATTTCCACACATCTCTCTTACCCTTACGTTACTTACTTGATCAAACCACCTCACACCACACATTGTCCTCAAACATCTCATTTCCAGCACATCCATCCTCCTGCGCACAACTCTATCCATAGCCCACGCCTCGCAACCATACAACATTGTTGGAACCACTATTCCTTCAAACATACCCATTTTTGCTTTCCGAGATAATGTGGTTGTTAGAATTTTTAACATTGGTATACGAGTGGCTGTTCATGTAAAAGCTACTTATCATTGTGGAATTCATTCGCAGTTGTTTGACAAGAACAAGTGGAACTTGCTTTAAAATCCTAGGTTGAACGTGGATTTATGTATGTATTTAGTCATCCACATGACCCATAGGATTTTTAAGCTCATGTGTTTAAAGAATTATAGGTCGTAGTAATAAGAGGTGATCATATTTATTTCAATAGTTGAAATTATATGGCAGGTTTTTTTTATCATTAGTCAGAATTTTATTCAATAAGATATTTCTACTGTTCCCATCTGGAACTACATGAAGTGGGTAGCCACGGTAGTAGAGCCTCTATGACTAGTAAACTTTCTTGCCGCTTCATACCCTTTAGTACTTTACCCTTAACAGGCCACTGGCAGAGGGCAACTAGTTCTACTAAATGTTCCTACTGACTACTTCTACCTTATGCTTCTGCCAAATGCTCCTACCTACTACTACTACCTAATGTTTCTACCTGTGCTCCTGCCTTAATGTTCCTACCATTTTGCCAGAAAGGCAGTGCTATCACGTAGTGCTCACCATAGGAAAATCTAGAGTTACGAAGAATGAGCTGTGCGAGTTGTGTTGTCAAGTGTCATGTATGACAAAAAGAGACTGTATGTTTGTGGACAAAATGCCAGTAGTCCATGTGTGGTTGAGGCAGAAGGAAAAAACAGCTCCTGGGTCAAAGGAATGCAACTTGACAGCCACAAGTGCTGGTTTACTACACTAATATATTATTTACCATCTATTGTTTATTGACATTAATTGTTAGGAATAGATATCTGTATGTTCATGTGGAGCACAATCATCCTTTTCTTAAGCATACAGCATTTTAAAAGTATACAGGCCATTCTCTTTGGTTCTTATATCAGGCAGTGTCTCAAAAACTAGTTCTTATGATTTGACAAAACTTTGCTTGCTCTTTGGACATTCTTTTTTTTAACATTATCTAACTGTTTAGATTTATGTATGTCGTCTGCTTGAACCATGTCCTCAGTCTTTTTATTTCATTTATTCACCACCATTAAACTGTAAAAAGATCTTCTTTACATCTTTTTTGATAAGTTTTTCTTAAAATTTCCTATTATATCCTCAGATTGTTCTATCCCTACATCTCTCGAAGAACTTTGCACTGTATGTTGTTTCATGTATGCATTGCATTTTAGTGATCCATTCACAAAAGGACAGAAGGGCTTCATTCTATAACGCGTACAGACAGCCATCTGATTACCAAATCACAGGGTTTAGATAAAGTGCACTTGGTCATGCCCTAAAAAGATTTTGGCAGAAAATATGTAATTGAAATACAGAAGCATACTTTCTGTGGCAAATTAGATTTAAACCATTATAGATGTTTAGGCAAGAGAACTTCTATTCCTCTTAGCTTAAAATTACATCACTCGCATTTTATGGTGAAGTTTGACAAATATATCCTGATTTAAAGTTCTTAAGGAGATGTTAGAACTTCATAACGTAACAATAATTTTGCATTTGTATTATCACTCCTATCTTAAACTTTCTAAGTTCTTTTGCTTAAGTTATGATGCATTAGCACTGAAAATAAGATGGAAAAAGTTGTAGCGCTGATACCAGGTTTCCTAAACTGCATGTGTGTTTTCAGACTATCCAGTCACCAGAAGTGATCCTAGAGGAGGGAGAGGGTGTAGGATCAACAGGACCTCCATCTTCTGTTCCATCACCATCTCTACCAGGAAGCGGTCTAGGGAACACATCCATTACCCCTGCTGGTATCGGGGGCCCACTTGCCCCCAGTGGGCCCCTCCCTCCTCAAGTAGCACTCCTTCACCAGGCACTAGCATTAGGATATCATCCCTTGCAACACTACTTTCCCCCAGGCCTCCTTGAACAGCAGCAGCAACAGCCACAACAACATCCTGGAGTATCTCCTCCCAAAGACATCATCCACTTTCTAGATGTAATGAAAGCATTACCTCCCGGTGCTCGGTTACCTATGGCATTGGGAGGTTCCTCTGGTGTTGGAGGAACCTCTAGTCTTGGGATAGGACTACCAGGAGTAACTGGGGCAACAGCAACATCCACTGCATCATTAAGTGTGGCTAGGGATAAGAATGCTGCAGGTGGCATCACTTGTCATATTTGTGCCATGATATTACCATCATCACATCATTTGGAAGAGCACATTAGAATTCATGAAGAAGAGAAGCCTTACAAGTGTGATCAGTGTGGACAGCGTTACAAATACCAGTCAGCATTTCAACGGCATCAGGAACAGAACCATACTGCCAAGCTTCCTGGGGATAAACCATTCCGCTGTGGTGTGTGCGGTCAGTGCTTCAAGTATCACAAGAGTTTTACTAAACACCGCTCCAATCATGATGCACTTGATCGGATAATGAAAGCAGAGTCGGAAGAGGGTAGAATATCAAGAGGTATCCATGAATCTTACCTTCAAAGACTTTTGGTTAATGAATCCTCTGAGAGTGTATCTGAAGCTTCTGTAACTTTAAAAGAAGAAGGTTTAGAGACACAACTAGAAGAAGGAGCTGAGCGGCCGTCCACATCAAATCCCACCACATTTAATGCTGCCCTTCAAGCAGATAATCCAGAAAATGGTGTGAGAAAGTGTGAAGATGGGGAGGAGGAGGAAGAAGAAGGAGAGGTTGATGGCGAGGAGGAGGAAGGGGAATACGAAGAAGAGAACAAAGGTAAATTTGTTTATTGTGTTAAGTGCAAGTTGACATTCCGAGATGTGGCCAGTTTTGAGGGTCATTGCCGAGGGCCAACAGACTGCTCACTGGATACCCTACGTGAGGTGAGTGTGAATGATGGGCCAGGACTTTCTTGTCCTCCCAGCATAGCATCATCACCCCAGGCCTCACCCCGGTTGTCCCCAAGTAGTATCTCGGGACCACCTCGCTCTCCTCTCCCGGCCTCCACCCCCATGGCTATGCCATCACCTCCTGCCACAACCACTCCTATAGGTGGCCTTCCTCCGTCCTCATCTGTGGCATTTAGCACTGCCACTGCCAGTACCACCAGTGTAACCCCTGGGACCAGCACTCCTCCTGGCCAGAATAGTTTGTTTAAACTTGATTCAAGAGGGGCCATTATGTTGCCCCAAGCTCCTCTTCCTCCAACCTCAGATGCACGAGGGGACGAGGAGCGACCCTTCAAGTGTCAGTTTTGTCAAAAAGGTTTTAAGGGCCGGGAAAACCTGAAGCTTCACATACGTACTCATACTGGAGAGAAGCCGTATAATTGTGGTGTTTGTGGCAAGGCATTTGGTGGCCGCTCTGATATGAATCGTCATCTGCGCATTCACACTGGCGAAAAGCCATATCCATGTAAAGTCTGCGGAAAGAAGTTTGCTCGGGCAGACTACCTGTCAAAGCACATTACCACGCACCTCGGGGTTCCATTTGCCAAGCCAGTGCATAGTTTGCAACAAAGTCTTCAAAATTTAGAAAATATGCAAAATCTACAAAATCTACATAAGTTACAAAATATGTCTAATGAATAATACCAAAATTTTCCCCAAATATTTAAGAAGATAAATTTTTATATATATATTTACATTCTTATAATAAATTAGTTGATATTGTAAGCACTAAAAGTGCCACTCCTGCTTATAAAGCAGTTAAATCAAAGGTTTTGAACCAGTGACAGTAACTGTGTTACATACCTAGTTTTTTAAATTTAGGTATTGATATTGTTGTCATATTTCTTATTCTCTAAAGAGATTAAAACTAAGTAGTTGGCTAGTGGTATATGAGGGTGAGCAGGCCAGGGGCACATCTGCAGCGTTGAGTATCCTTGTGATCTAGTCACTGCCCAGTGTTGCACGCAGAGCTTCACATCGTCTGCTGTGCTGACCATGAATATTTCAAGCCCAGTTACCTCTTTTATTATGTATTAATATCATTTAGATTGATTGGTGTTCTTGAGGCACTACTGTGCTTCCCATCTCAATATTCATATATTTTTATTTTGAGATTGCCCAGTGATGTAGACTGGGCTATGAGGCTTGAGGTCATAGTACAAGGTAGGTTAGTGTGGGCATGGGTTGTATCCAGTGCCCTATGGATTTGCTCTCCCTCTTACCACCAAACCATCTACACCACCTGCGTCACCTGGCCGCTTCCCAGTGCGACATGACTGCCAAAATCACCTCATGCCTACCTGCAAAGTCCCACTTTGTTCCCTCTCCATTGTTCTTTCCTAAACCCTCTTGATTTAGAGCGATGGCAGGGGCATGGGGCCTTGAACCTAACCAAGGTCAGTCTGGAGACCCGAGGTTGCCTCGCTATGGTCAGTGTTAGGCAATAGCTGTGCACATAGCCACAGGTGTATAACTATGTACTGGACTGTTTTTGCTGTGGAGGTTTCAAGCCTTCTCTATTGTCATTGTGGTCTGGTGTTGCGGAGGTTGCCTGACCTGTATACCCACCCCAGTGGATCATGATGGTGCTAGCATCAACTTTTGTGTGCACTTACCTGGTGAATACACATTGATGACCTCTTACTCGAATACCTAGGTGTGCTTTCCCTAAGTTGGAACTGAAAAGGGGAAAATGGCTCAGAATGATAGTTGTAGGTATTTAGTGTGGGGTTACCAGAGTGAGTGAGAGCCAGCCACTGGTGGTCCTTTGGGGCCTTGGTGGGATGTAGGGTGGGCTGGTGTTAATTGTAACAGTCTGGCTTATGACATGCCGGCCGGACTCTAAACTACTTGCTCGTGATAGTGTCAAGTACATACCATAGAGCATTTTTTGCACTGAATGGAAAGTTGACCAAGTCAACTAAAATTGAAAGCAGAGCTTGTTTATGGCATAAGTAACTGTTGAATTTTATTTGTACCATACCACAGATGTGTCCCTAGTGTTATTGATAGAAATTAGGAATACTGTAGGTGAGCCTAGCTCGTTAAACTGTAGCTTTTAGTCCTCCACCTGTTCTTTCCTGTGTGCATCACCTGTGACCGTAGAGGAGGCACGCGAGTCACATCCCACACACCTTTCATCTCTGTCTTTAACTCTTTCACACCTCATCCTTTTCTTAGTTTGACAAACTTTTCTTGTCTTTCAGTTATGAAACTATGTCATGATTGACAGGGCAACATTGTCAGTCAAACCTTAGATCTGTCCAGCTATGGTAATAAATGGATTTTAGGAATTACCATTGATTTAAATTATTGTGAATTTAAATTTATGCAGTAGGCATGGTAAATTCAATACTGATCCATGTTTGTTTGGCTCTGGGGAAGTTCAGAAGTTGAATGGATTAATGTTTGGCTGAGATTGTTGCAATTGAGCCTTGGCTCTTGAGTGAGTGCAAGTTTTAGTGATGTAAGGTCAGCCAAGCTGCGACTGAGGACGGCATGTTAGGAGGAGCTACACCACATGCACACCTTGTTGGTCTGTGATATTGTGAAAAGTTTGTTGGGTCCCATGTGCTGCCTTCCATAAGGGTTTGTGGGCAGCAGCAGGTAGGGGGCACCCACATTTCATGTCCTGAAGGAAAATTGTGTTAGGCTGAGAATTCCTTAGAATTCATGTGTTAATGACTAATGTCTGTTACCAAAATGAGTCATGTAATGACAAGTTGATTGTTCTTTGTAGCATTTGAAATGCTGAAGTGCTTTTTCCAGTTACTGGATGGTAGTTATTTGTTTAAATGAACTGAATGGTAATTCAGTTAAGTAGAATGTGGCACTACAAATCTTCAAGCACCAATGCAATAGCAGCAGAAAGTGTTGTATTACCTTATGTAGGTATTATGTTAGTCTGATGTTAATTTCATGTGGGGAGTTGCTAATCTATTTTTATTAATTTTCCCTGTAGTGGTAAGCTGGTGATAAGTCAAAGTGCCTTGTGACTTGTGATAAATTGTGGATGGAGGGGCATGCTTGCTCTCTCATTTGAAAATAATTGCCAAGTTCCTGAATACATGGGGATCAATTGCTGTAACTTTTCTTTTTAAGCTTACTTTACAATGTTATGATTATGTTGATAAAATTTTTCTTAATGTTCAATCTTACGCTTAAATTTTTGACATGTAGTGTACTTGTATTTTTTGTATGATGGTATTAGTAATTTTTTCATTCTTGTTAGGCCACTTGGTGCTTGATGCATTGGTTCTGCCACATTCAGAATGGCAATATAGAACTGCTAGATTTTGGTGTCTGGTAATATTTTACAGGAGCCTCTTGGGTGAAGGAGGTGTTGTTATTACCCATGAAGATACAATGTACATGTAACCATTATTGGGAAATAACCATTTGAGACACAACTTGAGGCCCTTCCATGACAGGCAAAGTGGATCATACTCAACAGCAGCATCAGAGCAACAGTGAGGCATCAGTCAGGTTCAACCATAGCCGCAGAATGTAACAGTGTAGCAGCATTGTTGTCAGTGGTGTAACTACAATGGCAATTTTCACAATTTCTAAACTACTTATAGGTAATAAATGTGTCCAAATTCAGATCTTGATAGTTGGTCTTCATGGAAGTTAAAATTGTTTGTGCAATCAAACCCCGTTGATTGATAGTGGTTTGTTGCAAGATTGTATTCATAAATGTTTTTGAGTTGATATATTGGCAAAGCCCCATGTAAAGGCTACAAGAAGTTGTGCAAAGTGTGACTTTACCAATGAAGCAGAGGATAAGCCACAGTGAACCCTCCACAGTGTAACATAAGGCTGATGTGGCCGTCCCGGGAGCTGTCGAAAGTCCAGGCACCTGGGACATCAGTATGATCAAAGCTAATATCTCCTTTTAGTTTAGCAGATAATTCTTCATACAAGTTTTGTGGCAAGATTTTTTTACCTGACTCCTTTATATAAAGAGGATTTTTATAATGTCATGTCTTACAGGAATCCTAATCTAACCTTGTTGTTATTTCGAAACCCAAACAATATTTGACATGGTTCCTATTGATGTCCCATTTTATCCTGTTATGGTGTACAAATCAACTCCTGTGGATATGTACCAGATATCTGCAGCATTTACAAGCTCAAGACCACACAGCCACTACTCGCTTTTCCATTTGTAAGTGAACCACAAACCAGGACTGCATTATGCAACAGTATGGTTCACTGGTGACTGTTGTGTTAGTACCACATCTAGCTGCCCTCTTTTAATAGATTCCTGTGACAGCTTCTCGGGATGCCTGCATGAGGTTCAACAAACTCCACTTGATATGAGGACGCAACAGTGCCTCCACCATGTGTTCAAACCAACAGATGGCTGCTGTGAGTTCCTCAATATGCTACCAGCAATTTGGAAAAAGTATATTGGGCATTGTGGGAACTAGGCATTTGATTGTAAATACCTGTGATGACAAATTTTTACATGATCTTTCAGTTTTTAAATGATGATAGGTAACTTGTACTTCTTTTATATGAGAATAGTTGAGCAATATTCTTTATATTTCAGTGCCCAGTTTCCAGTTCTCAAATTGTTGTACTGCACTGGTAGAGTGTTCAGGGAATCACAATGGCTTGCAGAATTGTACAATAGCTAGTTGACAACCAAGGAGGTGACTCAATGAAATTTACCATCAGTTGTGAAATATATTTTATCATCTAACCCCTGTTATAATTTGGACTAAGTGTATAATAGAGTTTCTTCAGTATACCAAAAAATTCATATACAACATATTTGTTTTTATATGTATTTGAAAGTGTGTGTGTGTGTGTGTGTGTGTGTATGTAATATGTATATGAAATCCCTGTAAGTTTGAAGGTGAATAAATTGTATGTATATATATACTTATACTGGAACATATATATGTATATATAAAATATATATATATGAACGTATATGTTGTATGGATTATCTGATTTTTATGCAACTTTGGGGCATGATTTATGCTGGTTGGTGTGTTCTATGTTTGATTTCATTTAGATCAAAACTTATCCCAATACCTAATTGCATCTACCAGCATTTCAGAAACTTTAAGAATGAAATTATTAAGCTGTGTATATATATATATATATATATGTTTACATGAATAAATATATACATTGGACACACATACACACACACACACACACACACACACATAAGCATTATACCAGATTCCAATTTCTTGTTACACTGCGACTTGAAATTCACCTTCAATGAGATTGTATCATTGTCATTGGACATGAAGGATTACAGTTTCATTAGGAACTTTTCTCTCTGTGGGAATCCATCATTTCCTAGCACCTGATTTGAATTCAGCCTTTGAAACTGCAAGAACCCCATAAAAGGAGTCCTGGGTTTGTTTGACATATAACCTTCGAACTTTGTTGTGGAGGTCACCGGGGAGCATTTCTTTCTTCAGTCCTCTTTATTCCTTCTTACTTGACTTACCAACAGCTCATCCAAAGCACAGAGTGAAAATCCTGTCACAGTCAGGTGACCTTACAGTTATATCACAGCACCCAGATACCAGTCAGATTACAACAAACATGCAACATTACATCACACAGTTAGAAAACTAGGTCACCCTCAACAAAATTGCAATCCACTGACAGACGCAAATCCAACCTACACCCTCCCATAACCCTTGGTCTTAATCACTTCCACCCAGTAGAACTCTAACCATACTAGGTATTATATATGACATTTGCACCCCACACCACAAACATGATTACAGACAAAAAGCAAACTCATTGCCCACATAATACTTACCGATACCAGTTTTGGATAGAAAAGAATCCCTTAGTATCCTCTAAAAATCTTGCATTTGCTTCAACTCCCTGGCCGTCCACCGTGTCGTAACCAAACATCACTAAACTGCATGCCACGCAACATTTTTCTTGCTGACTTGCAAGCACAAACGCTCAACTCCCTCAAAGTGAAAGAAAAATACTAAAGGTATAATGTCACTTTGAGATGCTCCTCCCACCTAAATCACCATAACCAGCTAGGAACCCCTAAGTAGAAATATGATACTCCTGCTTCACACTTCAGCACTCAGTACTCACAGATCCCCCTTCCACACTAATGGCATTGACTAAGCACATACGCTTCGTAATAAGTCAACAAGCACTAAACAACTACCAATTTGATATTCTACCCCACCAGACAAAGTCTTCTTTTTTTTTTTTTTTTTTTTTTTCTTTTTCAACGTATACATACAAAGACATATGCATATATACACATATACATATTCATACTTGCTGCCTTTATCCATTCCCATCGCCACCCCGCCACACTTGAAATAGCATCCCCCCCTCTCAGCAAAGTAGCAACAGGAAAACAAAAAAAGGCCACATTCGTTCACACTCAGTTTTTAGCTGTCATGTGTAATGCACTGAAACCACAGCTCCCTGTCCACATCCAGGCCCCACAGACCTATCCATGATTTACCCCAAGCACTTCACATACCCTGGTTAAGTATATTGACAGCACGTCAGCCCAGTATACCACATCGTTCCAGTTCACTCTGTTCCTTGCACACCTCTCACCTTCTTATTTGTTCAGGCCCTGATCACTCAAATCTTTTTCACTCCATCCTTCCACCTCCAATTTGGTCTCCCGCTTCTCCATGTTCCCTTCACCTTTAACACATATTTCCTCCTTGCCAGTCTTTCCTCACTCGTTTTCTCCATATGTCCACACCATTTCAACACACCCTCTTTTGCTTTCTCACTCACACTTTATTTCCACACATCTCCCTTACCCTTACTTACTTGATCAAACCACCACACCACATATTGTCCTCAGACATTTAATTTCCA